>NW_012122932.1:5488827-5505505 GCF_000951035.1 Colobus angolensis palliatus
GAGTCTCGCTCTATCACCCAGGCTGGAGTGCAGTGGCGCAATCTCAGCTCCCTGTAACCTCTACCTCCCAGGTTCAAGCAATTCTCTTGCCTCAGCCTCCTGAGTAGCTGGAATTACAGGCGCATGGCACCATGCCTGGCTAATTTTTGTGTTTTTAGTAGAGACGGGTTTCACCATGTTGGCCAGGCTGGTCTCAAACTCCTGACCTTGTGATCTGCCCACCTCAGCCTCCCAAAGTGCTGGGATTATTGATGGCTTTTTAACAATGTCTATGCATTGCTTTTTAAAAGTAAACATAACAGAGTCCACGAGCAGTGGCTCGTGCCTGTAATCCCAGCACTTTGGGAGGCCAAGCAGGGAGGACCACCTGGGACCAGAAATGCAAGACCAGCCTGGCCAACATGCGAAACCCCGTTTCTATTAAAATATACAAAAATTAGCCAGGTGTGATGGTGTGTGCCTGTAGTCAAGCT
Source organism: Colobus angolensis palliatus (assembly GCF_000951035.1). NCBI lineage: Eukaryota > Metazoa > Chordata > Mammalia > Primates > Cercopithecidae > Colobus > Colobus angolensis. The sequence goes on from NW_012122932.1 coordinate 5,489,301, forward strand.
AGTCAGGAGGCTGAGGCAGGTGAATCGCTTGAGCTGGGGAGGCAGAGGTTGCAGTGAGCAGAGATGGCACCACTGCACTCCAGGCTAGGCGACAGAGTGAGACTCTGACTCAAAAAAAGAAAAAGAAAAAAAAGGTAAACATAACAAAGTCAATCAGATTTACCCAGTAAGACCTAAAAGGAACAGAACTAGGAGACTAGAAATCATGGAGACATTTCAGCTCAATGCCTTCCAGTTCTCCACATATTCCCTGTTCCCCCAAGACTAAGGGAAAACCTTAGCCATGTGACCATGGGCTTATTGCTCATTTTTGAGTTCAAGGCGATCTCAAGCACAAAACTGAAGCTTTCTCTTTCCTGCTTTATAGGGTTGTTGGAGGATAAGACCTAAGCTATGTCAAAGGCAGCACAGAAGAGGCCCGGGCACAAGACCCACTCTTAGTAAATGGTGATATTCACTGTGCTGGTGGGAAGTTGAGGACAGGGGCTCTGTTGTGCTGCCTCTGTGTCCCCACTGGCTGATTATGAGTCCCCCAAGCTGCAGTCAGTAGAGGACAGTCATCAGATGGGGTTGGAAGTGAAAGGCAGAGGACGGATCTGCCTGCAAATAAATGCAGCTCAGCTCAGCTCAGCTCCAGGAAGCCTTGCGGTTTCCCTGGCAACCAGGGGCCCGTTGGTACAACTGTGCAGCTCTCACCAGGAAATGGAAACTGTACCCCCTTTCCAGGGTGTGCTGGGGGGAGGGGGGCCCACATCTACCCCAGGATAAGGCTGGAAGCCAGCTCTGGGTTTCCTCTGACCTGGGGGATGGTAGGGGGAGACAGTGAAGGAAGCCCAAGGCTAGCGGAGAACCAGGGACTGAATGAGACCCAGGAAGTTAGCTGACACAGGCAGAGGGAGGGCTGAGGCCTGTCACCTGCACCTCCAGCCTTGAAGCACTTTCCTCTGGGCTTGTTGCTGGAAATTTCAGCTGCTGGCTGCAGCCCAGGCCCATCTGGAGGAACATCCCTTTCCAAGGAGAGATGGCTCCAAGGAGGTGCTTCCTACTTTTTGGGAAGATATTCTCAGCTCTGAGAGCAGTTTCTATGTGCCTTGTGTGAGTGCACGGTTCATATGTAAAAAGCAAGCTCCTTCCAGAACTAGATGTTCAGACTGCAGTTCTGAGGGCCAGTCCCCCTGCTGATTCCACAGCCCCACCTCTGAGGGCTCTGGGAAGCTCCTGAGCTAATCATAAACACACCATTTACCCTGGCTTTAAGATGGCTTCTGATCCCTTCCAGAGCAACCCAGACCATACTGCTCAAATTGGCTGAATATTTTACATCCAGCATTTCAGAATCCCAGAAAGGCCCTTAATAATCCATGACTCCAAGTCCCTCATTCTCTAGACGGGGTAAAGGCATCTCAGAAAGGGAAAGTGACTTGCCAGGGCCCAGGAAGCAGCCAACATCTCTGCCTAGCAGCCCACACAACTATGGGTCTTGGCTGCAATGGGACACCAGGAAGAGTCCAAATAACAAGACCCCGGTTCTGGTTCCCAGTCTGCCCCCATGTAACTCCAGGCAAGCCAGATCCCTCTCTGAGCCTTAGTTTCTTATCTCTAAAGTGGGAACAACACATCACTCCCTCTTTGGTAGGATCTATCGTTAGAGGCTTTTAGAGATTTCAACCCAGGATTTTCACAGCAGAATACCAGTCCTAGGAGGGTTATCTCCCAGGCCACAGGATTGCTCCCCATCTCCACCGGCCAATATGCATCGTTCATCATCGTGGTTGAAAGAACTGTTTTAAGACTAGTAAACAGGGTCATTCTAGACCTGTGCCTCTTTCCTCCCAGGAACCCTGATTCTCTCAGATCTAGATGAGATTCATTGTGACGACTTATCATGACTGATCATTCCTGAAACCCACACAGGAGCAGAATGAATGGCCTGGGTGGCTTTGTGCTGCTCTGGCCACCCCTTGCCTCATCCTTTTGCCTGCAATCAATCATGTTTCTTCCTTCCCTTTTGAGAGCTCCAGGCTGACTCTAGAAGGAACGGCTCAACCACAGAGATGTGGATAGGGGAAGGGTTTTGTCCAAGTCATGTGAAGGCATGGGCTTTGAGGCACAGATGTTGCAAAGCAGTTTTTTATTTAAGTAAGTTACTTAAACTGAATCTCAATTTCCATGCCTGCAAAATGCAGACAGAAATACCTACAGATACTGAGAAATAAATGAAATAACAGGTGGAAAACACTTAGCACAGTGCCTGGCACACAGTAAAGGCTCAAGAAATGGTGGCTTTTATTATGATAAGCCCAAACATTTACAATGGAGGCAATGTGGCATTAGAATCAATGCAGGCTTTGTGGTCAATGCCCAAGTTCAAATCCTGACCATGCAAATTCCGAGCTTAGTAACTTGGGCAAGTTATGGAACTTCTCTGCCTCAGCTTCTTCATCTCTGAAGTGACACTCTTGTTAAGGTTTTTGTGAAGATTCAATGAAATAAGTCAGGTGAAATACTTAGCATGGCCAGGTACAGATTAAGTATTTAATAAACGGTGACTTCTGTTGTCACAATCATCATTATTACAGTGGTAGTCTCCAAAGTGGGGTGATGGGTATGACAATCCACTGGGGTGCAGGACAAGAATATCACCACTTCCCAAATGTTTTAATCTTGCCCTTTTATGTTCCATTTTTATTTGTTACACATGTATAAAGTTAAAGAAAATATTAGGGGTGCAGGCTGATAGAGGTGCACAGTCAAAATCTGGATTCAATGGAATCAGGGCGGGGCATGCCAGGAGGAATAGTAACACCAGGCTAAGAAAAAGCATTTCTGTCCTTGAAAGGTAGCTTGGGCTGTGGAGGAACAGAGTGCACTTTTGAGGGAAAGGAGATGTTGAGCGTAAGGGGGTGAAACCAGGTGTGGTGGGAGGGTGATTTAAGAAAAAAGAAATAGTATGGAAAATCATGCAAACAAACAAACAAAAAACCCACCCAGACCTCTGCCTCAGGGGAGTGCCTGAGGGACTACAGCCTGAGCCACTGTACTCCTCTGCTCACAAGTCTCCAATGGTGCCCCTTAATATTGGGCTTCTAAGCTCAGCAGTCAAGGCCCTTGGTTCTCCTTCCTGACTTCTTTGCCATCACCACCTTCCTCTTCGCCCTCTCTCCCCTGCTAAACCAGGAACGCCTTCCACCAACATTTTTAATCCAGCTTTCCAGAATCTATACCAGTGCTTCTCAATTCTAGCTTCACTAATAGAACCCGGGGAAATTTTCAAAATTACCAAAGATTTAAGGTCAGACCTTAGAGATTCTGACTCAACTGCTGGGGTGAGGCCTAGGCTTTGGTAATTTCTAAAAACTTTCCTAGGTGATTTTCATGGCAACCAAGGAGGCTGAGAACCACTGTTATCTGCTGGATTCAAGCTACCTTTTCTAACAAGCCGGAAGGTATTCCTCCCTCCGGTGCTCTGAAACCACCTTGATTTGACGGGCTTTGGTCAACCACTGTGGATTTATCATTTCTCCATTAGATAAGGGCTGTAGCCTCCAAGGTATCATGGGAAAAAATCTGTACTTCAAAGGAAAACCCTCCAGGTTGTCTGACTCTAGACTTTCATTGTCTTTGAGCTATTTTACAGGTCAGTAAGTTGCAGATAATTGATGGTAACACAAAGTACTTCTAATATATACTTCTTGCCCTCTCTGGTAAAGGTCCAATTGATTTCCCACCCCCTCAGGTAGAAAAACCAGTTTTGTCTCTAACTGCACACTGCTTTCAATACAAAGGTGTCTTTTGAGCTGGTTATAACATCTGCCTGGTGCGGTCATTGATTAATAAGTAGAACAGCACATGATCATTTTTGTATCTGTATGAGTCATAATTTTACCATTTTTAGAAAATTACTGCAAATGCCTCTTTCCTGCACCCCCTCCCACAGGGCGTGGCTCCTACGGATGGTTGGGGGTAAAATGCACTGAATGACTTTCATGCTTTCTTTAGTGACCTCAGCAAATGGAACCATCTACTATTGGTTTTCAAACTGTGCTTTACTCCTCTTTCTATAGCCAGGAGATAAATTAGAGAGGTTAAGTCACTTACCCAACATCAGAAGAAAATCAGTCATCAAGCAGGGGTATGTTTTTCCATAAACATTTATTTGAGCACCTCCTGCAGACTAGGCCCACTGGTAGGAGTTGGGGGTTGAACAGAAAATGAGACAGACAGGGCTCCTGGCCCCACAAAGCTGGTGACGTGGTGATGTTACACAGCAGTTTGCAGTATATACACATAGATCCTATACCCAACCCATAACCAAGGAAAAATTGAGTATTTACCATGATAAACAGAAATATACTTTTAAAATGACATTGAAAGTACATTTAATAAGGAGTCCAATAGTTTCTTCCTGTACCCCCAAAAGATCATCTTCAGTGACTCCTGGGGTATATCTATTCCACTTAGAATGCCCCTGGCCTATAAAATCTAGATCCTTCCCTCTTTCCCCCTTCTTGCTGGCTTCTCCCCCAGTCTGCAGGAAGACACCCAAGACGCGCTCCATAACCCTCCAGGAGCCTTGATTCTGATGCAGCTGGGGTAAATGCCATCCCCAGGCTCTGTGTGTGGGCATACCCCCCAGCTTGACACACTCGGCTTTCTTAGAGAGCAATATCTTTTCCTCTCCTGACCCAGAACCATTGATCCTAGGGCTGGACAAGACCTTAGGAGATATCTGTCTGCTTCAGGATTGGAACTAGTCTAGCCTAGGTTTGAACTCCAGCTCAGGTCACTTTTGTGAGAGGCAGCAAAGTAGTGTCTCACAGTGTAGAGGCTGGAGCCAGACTGCCTGAGACTGAAGCCTGAGGGCGATATTTAGTAGCTGTGTAGTGTTGTGCAAGTACTGAGCCTCTCCGTGCCTGTTTCATACTTAAAAAAAAAAAAATGATGGGATAAAAATAGCACCTCCCTCATAGGAGTTATGATGAGGATAAAAAAAATTAAGACAAGTGTAGAGCTTAGAAGAGGACCTGGCACACAGGAAACACTATATTTTATAAGCATTTGTCATTATTATTTCTTCCTTAAACTTTTAAGGGCTGGAGTCTCCACGTCTGTAAAATGGGCATTAATAACAGCATCTAACATATCAAGGCTTCAGCCGGGGCCTGGCAAGTTTAAGAGTTTGAGAGATAATAGTGGTTACCATTTTTTTTGTTGTTGTTAATTATCAGGTATTTAATACAGTTCAAGAAAATTGCACCTTTATATCTCATTCATCTCTGTTTATATTTTTTTCTTTTTTTTATTATACTTTAAGGTCTAGGGTACATGTGCACAATGTGCAGGATTGTTACATATGTATACATGCGCCATGTTGGTGTGCTGCACCCATTAACTTATCATTTACATTAGGTATATCTCCTAAAGCTATCCCTCCCCACTCCCCCCAACCCACGACAGATCCCAGTGTGTGATGTTCCCCAGTGGTTACCATTTTATTGCTATTATTTAAGGACCTCCAGGACATGGGTTTTTCAGAAGAGGAACTCAATCAGGTCACCTGCCTTCTCAAGCACCACACACTTTTGAGATAACACAGCACTTTCATATCTGCCATCTTACAGCCTCATGAAGGTATCAATCTCATTCTCATTTTGCAAATAGGCAGGACGTCCAAGGAACCTATGGACAGTCACTCCTCCATAGCCAGTCTCTGTGGGGGCTTCTCAACTCCAGGAGGAAAGGGAATGAGGCTGGATTCCAAGGCAAGTTTATAGGCATAAAGACACCCCTCCAACTTCCTCTCCTCTACTGGCAGGAGAAGGGGTACGTGCAAGCTCAGGAATCATGGTAGACACCACATCCTGTGCTTTGTCGCCACCCAGGAAGTATGTCGGAGGGGCTGGGTGGGGTGAGGCTGGTGACTCCACTGGGCCTCCCCAGAAAATCCTAGAATGGTAGAGCAAGAACCATTCAGACCCAACCCATTTTAATAATACCAGTGGGGGTGTCCTGCGTATATGTCCTATCCCTGTTGAGAGGAAAGGGCTAAGCCCCAGAGGGGTAGTAGGTGTGCCCAGGGTGCCTAGCTGGTTAGTGGCAGGGCAGGGGCTGGGTCTGAGGCTGGATCCTGGTGGCCCAGGGTTCCCTCTGGGTGCTGCAGTGCAGATGTGCCAGTCACTGGCAGCTACCCAGCACTGCAGTCTCCCCCGCCTCATCCCAGGAGTCAGTCTCAAGAGGCCAGGCCTTGGGCTTCCCTGGCCCCTCCTCTGCACACTCACGTCTACATTTTGCCCCAGCAACAGCTGTGGCCCTTATCCAGAAACTGCAAATATTTTCTGTATCTCAGCAGATGCTGCCTTAGGAACAAAGAGTAGATAAGGCAAAGAAGGATGGATGAATGATTGTCACAGCTGCAGAGGGGGATGAAAGCCTCTGCCTCCTGCCCTCCCCAGCTCCACCCAACTCCCAGAATCCTAAATCTTAGAACAGTTGAACCCTAGAATGTCTGCACTGGAAGTGGCAGGCAGTTCAGCAGACTTTGCTCCAGATGGGGCACAAAGGCTTAGAGAAAGGGCTTGCTCAAGAAGCCCCAGCACACCTGGACTGTAACCCGGCTTTCCTCTGACCCCAGGCCAGTGCCCTCTGCATGGCTGAGGGCCTGCTGCTAGAAGGTCAGGGTCCACAGGGGCTGAAACTGGGGCGGTTGTTCGCTTTACCATGAAGGGTTAAGCAGGTCAGGATATCCTGTCTGGGTCAGTGGGAGCAATTCCAAGCACGTTTTGGGCAAGGGGAAGGAATAATGGAGGGAAAAGGGCGGACTCTTGGGGGGAAACCAGAGTCCTTTCACAAACTCGGGAGCCATATGTCCAAATTTGGAATTGTCAGAGAAGACCCACTAGAATCTAGGGAAAAGAAGGAGGAGGCAGGAAGCCATGGCCAGATTAATTGTCCCAAAGGACCTCCTGCCCCTTCCCCTTGTAGGGCCTACAAGGGTTGTGCCAGGCTTCCCAAACCTATAATCAAGACTCCCAAACCTGCAATCATTCCATACAGCTGACAAACAAATCAATTTGCAAAGCCATTGTTTCCTTTGAAAGAGACTGGGTTTCTCAACTATGGACTTGGAGAAGGAAATCCAGGCTCAGAGAGGGAAAGCCACCGCCCAAGGTCACACTGCAAGAGGGGCTGGGATTCCGATTCAGGGTATTTCGCTCCCATGCTGGTATATGGGGAATCATCTGAAGCCCTCGAACTCTGGGAAGGCCTAGACCTCTTAGGGGAAGCAGAAAGAAGGGTAGTGCCCCTGCCTCACCATAGGAAGCCTCGGAGCCCCGTTGGGAGTCGGCATTCATAGACGAGCAGTGGCCCAAAGGGGATGGGGTCCATGAGGCCTTGAGGTATGTACGGCCAGACGTTCAGCTGTCTGCACGCAGACAGCCCTCCCCCAACACCACACACAAGCCATTTTATAAGCAGCTGGAGGGTCCAACGCTCCAGCTCTCAGCCTTGGGCCTCAACCACACCCTTCTCTGCGGATCCTTTGATTGGCGTCCAGCTGACTCAACCCCGGACCTTCAAAAGTCTCTTGAGCTCCCCAAGTTAAGGCCGGCAGGACCAGCCCCTGGCCCCCAAGTTAAGGCCGGCAGGACCAGCCCCAGCGCCCCCACCCTCAACCAGACCCTCTGCAGCGCCAGGACTCCCTCCCTTCCCCTCCCCTCCCCCAGCCAGGGCGCCCTCCGCCCACGCCTCTCCGCCCCGGCCCCAGATTTGCTCCGCTGCGCCCCCCAGACACACCCAGTCCGCGACACTCTCAGGTTACCGCGCCCTCACGTCCCCGCTCCAGGCGCGGTGCATGGATCAGCCGATGACGGGGCGCTTATTGCTTGTGTCCCTGCAGCCCCAGGGAAGGGGTTCCCAGAGCGACTCCCGTCTACAGCCTCAGCCCACTCACCGCGCAGCGGAGGCCTCGGGTCGCGGACGGACGCACGGGCGCAGGGACTCGAGGACGCAGCGCTCGCTGGATAGGAGCCCGTTAGCCCAGCAGCAGCCGCAGCGCGGGGCGGGCCGGGAGGACAGCCGTGGGCTCCGAGCCGGACACGTGGCGCGCAGAGGCCAATCCAGAGCGCCCGCCTCCCTCCTCCACTCCACCCCTCCAGCTCCTTTGCTCTTGGAATCTGAGAATGTCCCTAGCCAGAGGGGCTCGCTGGGAGAACCTCCTCAGTTCCCAGACCCCGGACCGGAGACCGAGAAGGAGTAGGGGCTTTGACCAAGGTCAGGCGGCCCTTCAGGGCTAAGAAGTCAGGGCTCCTGACTCCCGGTTCTGGACACTTTCCCGCAAATCCTTACAACTCGCCAAAGCTTTGTTGAGAAACAGAAAATTGAGGTTTGCCAGGGGCACTTTATCTGCCAGGTCAGATTCCATGCCTCAACAGCTTCATCAGGTCGGTTACATTATTTACCCACTTTCAGGAGGAGAGCCCAGTCCAGTTCCTGGACCAAGGTCACACAAATAGTGAGCTGCGGAGGCACGCTCCTTCGTGCTCTGGGAAGCAGGGGAAGGCAGGCAGGGAGACCAGCAGTTGTAATCCAGCACTAGAACAGGAAAAATTGATAAACGGAATACAGAGGAAACAGAATTATTGTCCCCAGGGTATTGGTAAGGAGATGAGGAAGTTAGAAGAATTGGACAGATACCTGTGGAAAGAGTGTTCCAGGCAGAGGAAACTGCTGGAGCAAATGCTCCTAGCAGGGGGCGACCTGGCGCCTCCGAGGATCAGCAGGGGGACCAGTGTGGCTGGAATGGACTGAGTGGGAGGGAGAGGAGAGATAAGAGGGACCCAATCAGGTGGGACCTCCGGGGTCCTTGAAGGCACTCTGTCTCTTATTTTGAGTCAACTGGGGAGCCATTGCAGATTAGCAAAGGAAGGACATTATTTTTGGGCAGATGAAATCCACCTACCCGTTATTTTTGGGTAGGTGAAATCTACATAACATAAAATTAACCATTTTAAAGTCAGCAATTCAGTGGCATTTTGTACAGACACGATGTTGTGCATCCACCACCTCTATCTAGTTCCAAAATATTCTCATCACGGAAAAAGAAAACCCTATACCCATTAAGCAGCCACTCCTGACTTCCCCTTACCCCTAGTCTCCGGCAGCCACCAATTTGCTTTCTGCTATGGATGTGCCTGTTCTGGATATTTCATATAAATGGAATCACGTGATATGCAACCCTTCTTGTCTGACTTCTTTCATGTGGCATTTTTTTATTTGTTTTTTGTTTGTTTGTTTTTGTTGTTGTTTTGAGACAGAATTTCACTCTTGTTGCCCAGACTGGAGTGCAGTGGCATGATCTTGGCTCACCACAACCTCCGCCTCCTGGGTTCAAGCGATTCTCCTGCCTCAGCCTCCCAAGTAGGTGGGATTACAGGCATGCGCCACCGCACCCGGCTAATTTTATAGTTTTAGTAGAGACGAGATTTCTCCATATTGGTCAGGCTAGTCTTGAACTCCCGACCTCAGGTGATCCACCTGCCTCAGCCCCCCAAAGTGCTGGATTACAGGCGCGCCTGGCCTCATGTGGCATGTTTTTGAAGTTCATCCAGACTGTAGCATGTATCAGCACTCCATTACTTTTTTTTTTTTCAGTTGGAGTTTCACTCTCGTTGCCAAGGCTGGAGTGCAATGGCGTGATCTCGGCTCACTACAACCTGCGCCTCTCGGATTCAAGGAATTCTCCTGCCTCAGCCTCCGGAGTAGCTGCGATTACAGGCATGTGCCACCACACATAGCTAGGTTTCACCATGTTAGTTAGGCTGATCTTGAACTCCTGACCTCAGGTGATCCACCCGCCTTTGCCTCCCAAAGTGTTGGGATTACAGGCGCTCCATTCCTTTAAAGGCTGAATATTTTTCCATTGTGTAAGTACACCGTAGTTTGTTTATCCATCCATCTGTTGATGGATAGTGCATTGTTTCCCCCTTTTGCTGATTGTGAATAGTGCTGCTAATGAACATTTGTATACAAATACTTATTTGAGTACCTGTTTTCAGTTGTCTTTGTGTATTTACCTAGGAATGAAATTGCTGGGTCATATAGTAATTCTACATTTAACTTTTTGAGGAACTGCCAAACATTTTTTTCAGAGTGGCTGCAACATTTTATATTCCCATCAGCTGTGTCATGTATGAGGCTTTTAATTTCTCCATATCCTTGCCAACACTTGTATTTTATTTTTTAAAAATTTGTATCCAGCCAGGCACAGTGGCTCATGCCTGTAATGCCAATACTTTGGGAGGGCGGAGGTGGGTGAATTGCTTGAGCCCAGGAGTTTGAGACCAGCCTGGACAAAATAGCGAAACCTCATCTCTACAAAAAATTAGCCAGGTGTAGTGGCGCATGCCTGCAATCCCAGCTACTGGAGAGGCTGAGGAGGGAGAATCCCTTGAAGCTGGGAGATAGAGGTTGCAGTGAGCGATGATCACACCACTACACTCCAGCCTGGGTGACAGAGTGAGACTGTGTCTCAAAAAAACTAAAATACAAAAAACTTGTGCTCTAGTCATTATGAAATGGCACCTATAATTGTGTTTTTGATTTTCATTTCCCTTCTGATTAATGATGTGGAGCATCTTTTTTGTGTGCTCATTGGTCGCTATTTGTACATCTTCTTTGGAAAAATATCTATTCATGCCTTTTGCTCATTTTTAAATGGGGTTGTTTGTCTTTTTGTTGTTAAGTTATATGAGTTCTTTATATATTCTGGATAAGACTTTGGTTTTTTTTGTTTGTTTGAGACAGAGTCTCGTTCTGTTGCCCAGGCTGGAGTGCAGTGGTGCCACGTCGGCTCACTGCAACCTTCGCCTCATGGGTTCAAGCAATTCTTTCTGCCTCAGCCTCCCAAATAGCTGGGATTACAGGCAGCAGCCACCATGCCCAGTTAATTTTTGTATTTTTTTTTTTAGTAGAGACAGGGTTTCACCATATTGGCCAAGTTGGTCTTGAACTCCTGACCTCAGGTGATCCACCCACCTTGGTCTCCCAAAGTGCTGGGATTACAGGTGTGAGCCACCACGCTGGCCAAGACGTATTTTTTAAAGGGTCACTGAAGTCTCCTGTGTTGAGAATACCGAATACTGTTAGGGGGAAGAGTAGAAGAAGGGATCTGCTAGGAGATTTCGCAGTAATCCAGGCAAGAGATGATGGTGGCTCAGCCAGCCTGGTATAAATGCAGGTGGGGGAAGTGGTTGGAGATGGGATGTATTTGAAGGTTGAACATGATTTCCGAAGGATCAGTTGGGAGGGGAGAAAGAGTCAAGAATGGCTTCAGGGATCCTGGCCTGAGCCACTGGAAGGATGGAGTTGACATCAACTGAAATGAGCAAGGCTGCAGGAAAAGCAATTTTGGGAGTTAGGAGTGGGGAAAAGATCAGGAGTTCGGTTTTTGACCAGTTTGTTGAACATTTCTATTAGACACCTGACAGGAGATGTCAAGTAGGCAGCTGGCTAGTCAAGTCTGGAGTTCAAGAGATGAGATCCTTAAGGGAGAAGAGAACTAAATATGGAGTCCTAATTTGGGAAAAGCAGTCAGGCTGGTGGGACCAAGGGAAAGCAAAAAGAGAAAGCAGATAGCTCTAAGTCTGCCTTTCTTCGTGGACCACGATGCATAGCCGTCCTGTGCGAATAACTCACAATCTTATCTGCGCCCAGCTATCACCAGACCCTCGGCTCATAGAAAAATGCACGCAAGCTCCCTGCACCCTTGATGTTATCGGTACTGCACAGAGCCCTCCAGCACACAGCAATAAAATCGTTAGCCAGACTTTGTTTTCTTGCGGTTAGCTTCTGTTTTGCTAACTTGCCCATTGCACCCTTGCAATATATTTTATTTTATTTTATTTATTTATTTATTTATTTAAGATGAAGTCTCATTCTGTCACCCACGCTGTAGTGCAGTGGCACGATCTCAGCTCACCACAACCTCTGCCTCCCGGATTCAAGCGATTCTTCTGCCTTAGCCTCCTGAGTAGATGGGATTACAGGTGCGTGCCACCATACCTAGCTAATTTTTGTATTTTTAGTAGAGATGGGGTTTCACCATGTTGGTCAGGCTGGTCTCAAACTCCTGACCTCATGATCCGCCTTGGCCTCCCAAAATAATGGGATTATAGGCGTAAGCCACCATGCCTGGCAGCAACGTATTTTCATACTTTCTCTAATAAATCTGCCTTTCTTTACCTACAACTGCCTTGGTACCTGCCGGTACCACCAGCCCCAAATGGTTGCTGATCACCTATGACACCAAAGACCAAGTCTGAGACACTCTTATGTTACCAGCTGGGGAGAGGCTAGGCCTGGTGACTCATGCCTGAAATTCCAGCGCTTTGGGAGGCTGAGGTGGGTGGATCACTTGAGGCCAGGAGTTCAAGACCAGCCTGACCAACATAGCTAAACCCATCTCTACTAAAAATACAAAAAATTAGCTGGGTGTGGTGGTGCATGCTGTAATCCCAGCTACTTAGGAGGCTGAGGCAGGAGAATCACTCCCAGGAGGTGAGGATTGCAGTGAGCTGAGATGGCACCATTGCACTCCAGCCTGAGGGACAGAGTGAGACTCTCAAATAAAATAAAATAAAATAAGTTTTAAAAAAAAGAGTTGGGGAGAAGAAAAGAATTCAGCAAAGGTGACTGGGAAGGTGACTGTAGTAAGATGGGAGGAAACTACCCCAGGAGAATGTGGTAGCAAAGTGAAAAATAAAGGAGTGATCAATTGTGTCAAATGCTGCTTTTAGGTAAAGTAGGACAAGGTCTACAAATCTATCATTGTGTTTAGCAATGTGAAAGCCAACATATCTCTTGCTGTAAATTGCAGAATGTTGGGGGTAAAGACCTGATAGGAACTGGTGTAAGATAATAAGCGTAAACTACTTATTCCAGGAGTTTTGCTGCAAAGGCCAGCAAGGGAATGAGGCAGTGTCTGGCAAGGGAATTGGTGTCAAGAGAAGGGCTTTTGTTTGATTTTTTTAAAGACTGAAGACATAACAGCATATTTGTATGCTGGTGGGAATTATCCGATAGAAAGTAAAAAAAAATCGATGGAGGAGAGAGAAGGGAGAATTCCTGCAGCAATGTTTGGAGACAGAATGGGCTGTAGTGTGCAAAGTTAGGGCTATTCTTAATTTGCAATAAAAGTAACTGAAATTTTTGGACTTTACCCAAATTCAGCCCATGTGACTGAGGCAGGCTTGAAAGCCAGATTCCCTTGACTGGAGAGCCCAGGGCCTTAATTTCTGAGCTGCAGCAGCAATTAGGACTAAATACTAATATACTGCTCATTCTCTTTGAGCTAATCATCACTTACCAGAATCAATCCTAAGAGAATAACCTAAAATACAGAGGAAGCTGTAGGCCCAACACTGTTTTATTGTTGTTTTTGGAGACGGGGTCTCACTCTGTCACTCAGGCTGGACTGCAGTGGTGTGATCATGGCTCCACTGCAGCCTTGACCTACCTCCCCAGGCTCAGGTGATCCCCTCACCTCAGCCTCCCAAGTAGCTGAGACTACAGGTGTGTGCCACCATGCCAGGCTAATTTTTATATTTTTTGTAGAGATGGTGTGTCGCCATCTTGCCTAGGCTGGTCTCCTGTGCTCAAGCCATCCTCCTGCCTCAGCCTCCCAAAATACTGGGATTACACCAGCATTGGTATAATGTGAGCCACCATGCCCAACTTTTTTTTGTTTTTTCTGAAACAGGGTCTCGTTCTGTCCCCCAGGCTGGAGCAGTAGCACGATCTCAGCTCACTTCAGCCTCAACGTCTTGGGCTCAAGCTATCCTGCCGCTTCAGCCTACGGAGTAGCTGGAACTACAGGTGTGCACCACCACACCCAGCTAATTTTTTTCATTTTTTTTGTAGAGATGAGGTTTCACTATCCAACACTGTATTTTTAAAATTGTTTTTTATTTCAATAGTTTTTGGGGAACAGGTAGTTTTTTGTTACTTGGATAAGTTCTTTAGTGGTAATTTCTGAGACTTTAGTGCACCTGTCACCCAAGCAGTGTACACTGTACCTAATGTGTAGTCTTTTTGTTGTTGTTGTTGAGACGGAGTCTCGCTCTGTCGCCCAGGCTGGAGTGCAGTGGCCAGATCTCAGCTCACTGCAAGCTCCGCCTCCCAGGTTTACGCCATTCTCCTGCCTCAGCCTCCCAAGTAGCTGGGATTACAGGCACCTGCCACCACTCCCAGCTAATTTTTGTATTTTTTTTTTTAGTAGAGGCGGGGTTTCACCTTGTTGGCCAGTCTGTTCTCGAACTCCTGACCTCAGGTGTTCCACCCACCTCGGCCTCCCAAAGTGCTGGGATTACAGGCGTGAGCCACTGTTCCCAGCCCATATTTTCTTCATTTACTCATTGGTCGATGAACATTTAGGCTGGTTCTGTATTTTTGCAATCGTAAATTGTGCTACTATAAATGTATGTGCAAGTGTCTTTTACATATAATGACTTGTTTTCCTCTAAGTAGATACCCGTAGTGGGATTGCTGGATCAAATGGTAGTTCTATTTTCAGTTCTTTAAGGAATCGCCATACTGTTTTCCATAGTGGTTGTACTAGTTTACCTTCCCCCACTGGCAGCAACACTATATTTTTGAAGTGCAAAAGGGAAACAGCCTACACATCCAGGAGCTGTGGAATTGCAAGCAAGCCGGGGTCACGCAGCCTTGCTTCCAGGTGGAAACAAACCCTGGAAGGAAGCATATGTGGATTGGAAACACGTAAAGATGACATCATCTTTTTGGCACTTCCCAGGCCCCTTCATCTGTAGAGTGGCCCATCTACAGGTGTCTGTAAGGGAGATGGCATGATGCTGTGATTTGGGCTGGAACAATGGCCTGAGATTCCAGATTTTCTCACTTCCCTTGTCAGGGCTATAGTTTCTCTGATTATAGGAGAAGAAAGTTCAAGATCTCCCAGTTGCCCACTGAGGAAGCTGGAAGTGGTCAAATATTGCCACCTGCTGGCAAGTTCCAGCTTGGCCTGGCTTCAGAAGAGGGTGTATGTTCCCAGAGATGGGTCTCACCTTAAGCTCACTAGAGGAAGGGGCCCCAGGGGATACTGCTCCAATGACGACCTGGAACACCCGCTTCCTCCACAAAAAGTCCCCTTAAGACCTCTCTCGGTGTCTGGAATTCCTCCATAAGGGTTAAGGATTGTTTGTTTTTATAAGAGAAAATAAGGAGATTCCTACCACTTGGCATGAAACAGATTATTTTCTACTATGAGGTCTCAGCAACGGAAGGCCAAGTTATAGGATGGCAGGAGCCCCTGGGAGAAGGATAGGCCTGAAAACAGCTGTAGTTAGAAAAAGCAGGGTAGTACAATGCTTTACAGTACAGCCTTTACATTTAAAAGAAAATGAACGAAAAAGCCCTGGGCTTCTCATTCCACGACGTCCTAGCTCAGTGACTGTGAACCATTTATTTTTTTTTTGTCCGAGTTTCTGTTAGCTCAGTTATAATAATGAGTACTATAAAAGTATCCACCTTGTAAGATTGTTATGGAATGCACTGATATGACAACAAATCATTTAGCAGCAACTAGCACATAATAGAATAAATATAAGCGTTACTATTACTATGAATTTAATGGATGAAGTCCTGGCCTATTCATCATAAGAGGTGAGAGCTAGTTCTAACTGGGTTCTATTACCTTGCTCTTGAGTTTTGTTTCTATATGTACAGAGAGGGGAATGAGAATGAATTATGTCTGAAGATTCTTTTTGTGTTCAGACATGATGATTCTGAGTCTCTAACCATCTAAGGGTCCATTTCCTGGTTGAAGAGCCTGTTTTAAGATTCTATGACTCTGAGATCCTCTTTCTGGAATTCCAGGGTTCTATAACTCACTCAAAATTCTACCGAAAGGTTCCATTTGCACAAGTTATTCCCTCTGCATGGAATGAAAGTTCTTCCAAGCCTGGAAGGGCTTGCCTCACTAGCTCTTACTGCACATTTCGCCTTAAACAGCCCTTCTCCGAAATTCCTTCCTAATTCATCCTCCTATGTCTGTTTCATTTTTTATGAGACAGAGTCTCATTCTGTTGCCCAGTCTGGAGAGCAGTGGCATGATCAACCTCCATCTCCTGGGCTCAAACGATCCTCCTACCTCAGCCTCCTGAGGTATGTGCCACCACACCCAACTAATT
>NW_012122932.1:5507491-5509190 GCF_000951035.1 Colobus angolensis palliatus
TATGGTCCCAATACTCAGGAGGCTGAAGTGGGAGGATTGCTTGAGCTCAGGAGATTGAGGCTGCAGTGAGCTGTGATCGCACCACTGCACTCCAGCCTGGGTAGCATGGTGGTACCCTGTTCAAAAAAAAAAAGGCAGGGGATGGGGGAGAACAAAGGTAGGTCTATATAGGGCACTAAAGCACATTGTTGAGTAAAAAAATGCAAATTAAAATAAAAAATACAGTGTAAAATCATTTACAGAAAAAAGAACTCATGAAAATACTGTATTTTTCTGTAGATACATGCATCCGTATATAAATGCAGAAAAAAGGTCTGAAAGGAAACACACCAAGGTGCTAACCTCTGAGGAAAGGTGGGGATGGCCATGTGTGTTGGGAGGGGGCTGATGGGTTGGTCAATTGGAACTTAAGCTTTATCTGTATTTTATTTTAGAGTGAATTTTGTTTCTATGTTATTTAAATGAAATTGTTTTCTAGAAATACCATACTTCAGCACAAGTGTCAACATTTTCTGTAAAAATGTAGACAATAAATTAGACTTGGTGGGCCACACAGGCTCTGTCCCAGCTCTTCCATTCTGCTGTTGTAGTGCAAAAGCAGCCATGGACAGGATGTGCAGGAATGAGTGTGGCTGTGTTCCAATAAAACTTTATTTACACACATTGAAATCTGAATTTCATAAAATTTTCACTTGTTACTAAATTTTTTTTTTCAACCATTTAAAAATGTTAAAACCATTCTGAGCTCACAGGCTACGCAAAAGCAGACAACCAGCCAGATTTGGCCTGCAGCTTCAAGGTCAGTTTACCTCACCACCTTCCTAGCCCCACTCTCCTATTTTGTCCTCTCATCTTCCTGTCCTACAGCACCCCCGTGACCTTCCTGTGACCTTCAGTGGCCCCTCCAGCTGCTGCCCAGCCCTGTCTGTCTGCCCTTGGGGACCCTCTTCTCCTGGCTGCAGGACTGTTTTTTCCTGAGCAGGACTCTGAATAGCTCCATTTGCCTTGGCAGGGGGAATCCAGAGAAAGGAATTTTGTCTGGAGTCCCGGAGAAACCAGGACTCAGGACTTTGATTTGCTTTTGAAATCAGGTCCCCTCCCCTCCCATGCACCAGGGTCCCTGGGCACTTCCCTGCCCACGCCCCAGTAGTCTCTCTCCTGCATTCCCTGCTACCAACATCTGTGTCTTGGCTCCTGGTTGCTCCGCAAAGGACCGCAGAGTTCTTTGCTTCTTGGCCTGTTGCCTGCTCATCTGTGTCATTTCAGGTATGGACATCTTCCATCTCAGCAAATCTTTTTACTCCCCTGCAGTGTCCCGAGGCCCCCGTCTCTTCATTTCCCAGGAGCACTCCAGGCTGGAGTGCAGTGGTGTGATCACATTTCCCTGCAGGAGCAGAAGGAAGGGCGATGAGCACTGGAAGCCCGTGTCAGGAGGCTGAGTTCCCAGCTCAGCTCCTTTGCTCACTGTGCTGCTTTGGCCAAATCACCTCTCTGAGCTCAGCCTCTTCATCTGTGCAATGACAAGGTTGCACTGGGTGCTCTTCCAGGTCTTTTCCAGACCTAATTGTCCCCTCTGATCTGAAAGATCATTTTTAGTCTAGCAATCTGGGACTCATGTCATGGTTTGGAGAGCATGGAACTCTGGAATCTGATGGAACTAATTCTGGCTCCTCCACTAACTGGTAAGATTTAATGAGAC
>NW_012122932.1:5510810-5512169 GCF_000951035.1 Colobus angolensis palliatus
CTCTATTTTTTTTTTTTTTTTTGAAAAAAGGCTGGGCGCAGTAGCTCACACCTGTAATCCCAACACATTTCGGGAGGCCAAGACCGGTGGATGATCTGAGGTCAGGAGTTTGAGACCAGCCTGGCCAATGTGGTGAAACCCTGTCTCTACTAAAAATACAAGAATTAGCCAGGCAAGATGGCGGGTGCCTGTAACCCCAGGTACTCAGGAGGCTGAGGCAGGAGAAACGCTTGAACCAGGGATGGGGAGGTTGCAGTGAGCTGAGATCGTACCATTGCACTCTAGCCTGGGCGACAAGAGTGAAACTCCGTCTCAAAAAAATAGATGTATGTAATATTGTGTGTAAGGCAGATTAGAGGCCAGGTGACAAACAGGGGGCTAATGTAATAGTCCAGATGCGATCTGACCAGGGCTTGCACAGATGGTGTTAGCAGTAATGATGGAGAGAAAAGGATGCCTCTGTGAACTATTAGGAAGGACAAGAAAGAGCCTCAGGACTTGGCACAAATTGTGCAACCTTCTCTGTATGCAGACATGATTTGGGGCTGGGGTGGCAGAGAGGCATATGGAACAGTATTGCTTCCTCCTCCATGAGGAAGAAAAATGAGATCAGTGGGTAAAAGTTAAGGACAATTTTTCTTCCTCTTCCACAAGGAAGAAAAATGAGATCACTAGGTCAATATCTAAAAGGGCTTCCTAGCAGTTGGACCCATTCTGCTCTAAGGCCACAGATGGGACTGCCCTGGGCTCTGGAGTTAGGCTGGCCTGGGTTTGAGTTCTGGGCCTCCTTCTTGGCACAGTACAAGAGACTCTGGAAAAGTTAGTCTCTACAAGCCTCAGGTGCCTTACCTGTAAAATCAGAATAATACCTTCTTTGCAGTCATTAAGAGAGTGGAATAAGAAAATGTATTTTAAGGGGCTAGCACTGTCCCAGAAATACCGTAGGTTTTGCCAGTGATAGCTCTTGATATTGTTAAGTGCTGAGTTCCATATCATTAGACATATTTAACCTCACGTTGAATGACCTCTTCTGTAGCATGTACTAGAAGGTTTTGAAATCTTGGTAGAAGCTTGGAAAAAACAATGTGTAAAATCCATTCCAGGACCCACCAGTAGTTCTCCTTCTAAGGAATTCATTCTAAGGAATTGATCTGTTCAAAGGTGCATACACAAGATGTTTATTCCAGAATTGTTTATTTCGGTTAAGAATATGAAATAACCTAAATACTCAACAATGAAGAAATAAAACATGATACATCCCTACCATAAAATACCATGCAGGTCATTTAAAATGTTGGTGCAGGGCCAGGTGTGGTGGCTCATGCCTGTAATCCCAGCACTTTGGGAGGCTGAGGTGGG
>NW_012122932.1:5513699-5526983 GCF_000951035.1 Colobus angolensis palliatus
CGGGAGCCAGAAGTCCATGCAGATGAAGACGCCCATGGAGGCTATGGCCTCTGCAACCCCAAGCCCCCAACGCCCCTCCATCCTGACCCAGGTGTTAGGGAAGGGCCGATTCCCAAAGGTGGGGGACTCTGTGAGCCTGTGGGCCTGCGAGCCCCTGGAACTGCACTGCAGAGGGAAGGTGGTCTGCTGGAGGGTGCCTGTGTATCTGGAGGAGGAGGGTGAGGGACGCCTGAGGTATGGGGTGGAAGAACTCTGGCAAAATTTTAATGGGTCCAGGAGTGTGTCAGAGGATGCTGGGCAGCAGTTCACAAGCACAGCGACAACAGTTTACAGGGATTAAGATGGCTCAGGACCCATACTGGGCATCCTGTTATGTACAATCATAGGCACCTAAAAGAAACAGTAAGATGGGCCCGCGAGCCCCATCAGATGCATAGTGTTTGAACAGAGTAGGAGACAAGCAACCTTCCCACAATCCTGGGCTACTTAAATTGGGGTAGGGGGTGGGCCACAAATAGTGCCTCTAGGCAGAGAGGTGCCAATGGAAAGGCAAGAGGTTGCCTGTCTGTCTGACGTATCTGTGGTGGATGGCAGGTTGGATACCACTCTTCTGCCAAGGACACCATAACAGGGGGGCCAAAAATGAAAGCAAAGTTGACCTCACCAGCATTTCCCTCTGCCAATCCAGAAGGAAACCAGGCAGAGGCTGGGGTAGAAAACTGGGTTCCAAATATTCGCCTATCTTCTCTCACTCCAGCTTCTTAAGATGGGATCTCCTGGAACTCTGCCTCCTTTGTGGGTGGAGGTGCATGGAAAGCATTGCTGGCTTGCACTAAGAGACATAAGGAAGGTGCCGAGGAGCACAAAGGCGCTTCTGGCATTCCATTTGGGAAGTGCAAAGTCAAAGGGAAGGAGTAGGTGGACCAATTAAAAGTTGTGCATGAGGCCGGCAGGTTAGGTGAGCCAATCAGAAACTAGGGGTGGGGCCGATGCAAATCCTAACAGATCCATTGAGAAAGGGGGAAAGATTGGTGGGGTGAGTGACGAGAGTTAGTGATGGGAGGGAGGACTATCAGTAGACCAAATGCTGCCCACTAGGAGTCTCGGGCCATCCCCATCGCCTGCCCGGCCCGCCCCTACCATCTGTCTTCAGAATCAAGCACTTCAGCCAGTGCAGCCAGCTGCTGCTGGTGAACTCCACTGGCGTGGACACTGGGGAATACAGCTGTTGGACTCCGCACTGCCAGGATGGCGTATGTGCCGAGTGCCAGGCCCACCAGGGAAAGACCTTCATCTTCTTCATAGGTGCCCTGGAGTCAGGGTCTCCAAGAACCTACGTACAGGAAAGTCCTCCAAATATAACCTTCTTCAGGCTTTCTCTTTAGACTCACCTGTAAAATGAGGGGAGTGTAGTAGTCCTCCAAGATCCTTCGTGGACAGTCTAAGATTCTATGGCTAGTTCCATGGAGAACCGAATAGTCATAGAGTCCAGCTTTGTCCAACAGAGAAAACACAGCACTTTTCACAGTCAGCAGTGTCTCTTACTTTGAGTAAGAGACATTTGATGCAACCAAAACGGTAATAATTATCCAATATAGATGCTGTTGCTTTTGGTTTTTTTTGAGACTGGGTCTTACTCTGCTGCCCAGGCTGGAGTGCAGTGGCATGATCACAGCTCACTGCAGGCTTGGCCTCCTGAGAACAGGTAATTCTCCCACCTCAGCCTCCCAAGTAACTGGGACTACAGGTATATATCACTATACCTAGTTAATTTTTGTATTTTTTGTAGAGATGGGGTTTCACTATGTTGCCCAGGTTGGTCTTGAACTCCTGGGCTCAAGCTATCTTCCTGCCTTGGCCTCCCAAAGTGCTAGGATTATAAGCATAAGCCACTGTGCCTGGCCCTATCTAGAGGTTCATGATCCCCTACGACCAAGCATCACCTGGGAGCCTGTTGAAAACACAGATTCCTGGACCTCACTCCCATTAAGACTGTGTGGAGTCTGGGCACCTGTCATGTCAAAAAACCCTACAGGTGATTCCAATCTTCAGACAGCTGTGGGAACCCGTGATCAGTGCTTCTCAACTCTGGCTGCACATTAGGGTCATCTGTAGAACTTTAAAAGCACAGACACCAATCTCCTTTCCCCCAAGGCAAGTTCTAATTCACTTGGTCTGGGGGTCAGGAATTGGTCATTTTAAAAGCACCTCAGGTGATTCCAGCTTCACACAATACAGCAGCCACTAAACAGATGTGGCTATTTAAGTTAATTAGAGTTAAAGAAAATTAATTGTTCAGTTCCCCAGCTGCACTGTCAAGTGCCCAGGAGCCACATATGCTGAGTGGTTACATATTGGGCAACATAAATACAGAACATTTTCATCAACACAAAAGGTTACATTGGATAGCACCGCTCTGAAAAGCTGGTCCCCAGACCAATCCGGCTCATTATATCATAGTGTACCCAAGAATCTGACCTGAGATTGTGTTGTTAAAAAGTACCTTGAAAGCCAGGTGTGGTGGCTTATGCCTGTAATCCCAGCACTCTGGGAGGCCAAGATGGGCGGATCGCCTGAGGTCAAGAGTTCAAGACCAGGCTGTCCAACATGGTGAAGCCCCATCTCTACTAAAAATACAAAAATAGCTAGGCGTGGTGGCGTTCGCCTGTAATCCCAGCTGCTCGGGTGGCTGAAGCACAAGAATCACTTGAACCTGGGAGGCAGAGGTTGCAGTGAGCCGAGATGGCACCACTGCACTCCAGCCTGGGTGGCAGAGCAAGACTCTTTCTCAAAAAAATAAAATAAGAAGTCCCTTGATAGAGTTTAATGAATGTTTTTGTCCCATGGGCCTCATGCTCATAGCCAATATCTCATTTGCTTCTTATCAGTTCTACAAAGTAGGCTGGGATGGGATTATTGCTCCCAGCTGACATTTGAGAACCACGGTCCTACAGCTAGCAAGTGGTAGGATTGGGAGTCAAACCTTGACTTCAAGAAGTTCAGTATTTCCTGTAATCGTTTTTTTTTTTTTTTTTTAGACGGAGTCTAACTCTTTTGCCCAGACTGCAGTGCAGTGGCGTGATCTCAGTTCGCCACAACTTCTGCCTCCCGGGTTCAAGCAATTCTCCTGCTTCAGCCTCCCAAGTAGCTGGGACTACAGGCACATGCCACCATGCCTGGCAAATTTTTGTATTTTTAGTAGGAACAGGGTTTCACTATGTTGTCCAGGCTAGTCTTGAACTCCT
Organism: Colobus angolensis palliatus; assembly: GCF_000951035.1. Taxonomy (NCBI): domain Eukaryota; kingdom Metazoa; phylum Chordata; class Mammalia; order Primates; family Cercopithecidae; genus Colobus; species Colobus angolensis. Next base: position 5,516,945 of record NW_012122932.1, read on the forward strand.
GACCCTGTGATCCGCCTGCTTCGGCCTCCGAAAGTGCTAGGATTACAGGCATGAGCCACTGTGCCTGGCCGTCCTATAATCATTTTGCATTTTTTACATTGCAGGGCCCTTAAAGATCAAGCAGTCTGAATCCTTGAATTCTGCATGATTGCATGTGCAGAGAGGGAAAGATTTCTTTAATACACACAGCAAACTAATGACAGAGCTAGAACTAGGAGGCTTGTCTTCAGCATCCTCAGTCCAGGACCCGTTCCTTATGAGACAGAAAAGAGCACAGAGAATGGGGATGGGAAGAGAAAGTGAGGTTTCAGGTCCCCAAGAAAGATCTCATGTTCCTGGGTGGTGGTAGAGCCACTGGGAAGCAACACATCTTTCCCCCACATTCCCAGACCCTGAGGAGCTCTTTGTCCCTACAGATAACTACTATGAGGTGGTACAGCTGCGCACTCATCATCCAGCCCTGCTTCCCTTCCAAGTTAAAAATCCCCTGGCCCAGATGACACTATACAGAGAGTTCCCCACTGAGGAGGTCCCAGTGGGGGACAGGCATCTCCTTTGATGTGAAGAAGGGCTTCACTATCCACCAGGCCCAGGCTTCCTTGGCTGGCTCCCTCTTCTGCTTGGCCAGCCTAGGCAGCATGAGACAAATCTCTACCAAGTACATGCTGGTCTGTATCAATTGCACATGGGTCTGGGGCTCTGGGTGGGCAGGGAAGGGGAGGATATGGGGAGATATACCTTCTTCAGGAACCTCTGGTGTCGGCTCTGTGGATCATGGAGCTCTAAACAACATCAGTTTTCAATAATGCCCCATGTAGTCAGTCATTTTGTCCAGCCAGCTGGTCAGCCATGGAACCAGGTGGTATCAGCTCAGCCTTTCTATCCATTGACCTATTCACAATCAAGTCAAACTGTTCCATGCATGAATCCTCCGTCACTCAATCATTCCATCACCTACCCATACTCCCTTAATTCATTTTACCCATTCATACATCTACACACCCTCCATCAATTCAACCACCTCCATCATTCACCCTCTACCCATTTAGCCATTCAGCCTATTCATTCTATTCATCCATCTCTCCATCCCTCTATCTACCATCAGTTCAACAATTTTAACAATCAAGTCAACATGTTTGTCTCTAACTTCTCTACCCTCTTAACCGTGGCAGACACATCCTCCTCCCTCAAACCCACCATCCAAACTTCAGCAACATCAGTATAATTAGGAGAAAACTTCAGTGTGACCTGCATGGTTCTAAGCAAGCCAGAGATTGCTGTGAACTTTAGCTGGTGATATTCAGGGCAGAAGGTAAGCAGCGGGTAATGGAGGCTGTGTGTATGTGTGTACATGGTGGCGGAGTATTGGGGCAGTGAGGTGTGAGTGAAGGGTTAGTTAGGACCAAGAGCAATCATGGTGGGATGGAGCTACTGCTTGACTGGGAATCTGATGAACCTGGATTCTGGTCCCAACTCTGATGCTGCTTCTCTGAGTGACCTGGGGCAAATCACTTCCCTTCTCTGGGCCCCAGTTTCCTCATCTGTCAAATAGTAACTTCTCAGGTTACTGTGTAAGAATGCATAATTTGTTCCTTTCTTAATTTAACCAAAAATGAGCACTTGCCACATGCCAGACACTGGATTAGGTACTAAGGTTACGAGGATGAGTCTAAAAGAGATGGCTTCTGCTATCTGCAAGCTTATCATCTAAGCAGGAAGGAGGAAGTGAAATATGGACAAAAGTGACCATGTAGACAATGCCAAATGCTACAATGAGCATAAAACAGGGCAATGTGATAGGGTCTACCTAAGATATGGTGGTTAGGGAGTCATCTCCGAGGTGACATTCAAGCTGAGACCAGACTGGCCTCAGTCACACCAACATGGGGCTAGAGCAAATGCTCAGGTTCTGTGGCTGGGTGTGTATGTGTAACAGGAGATGAACGTTAGCAACTGTTTCCTTGGCATATGCTGTGAGATCAGACCTTCCCAAGTGGTTTTGGAGAAGTAGTGGTTCTTTCTTCTCAAAGAACTTACTCCCATGAAATTCAAACATCTAGAGAACAGCTGTGCTAAAAGGTATGTTACCAACATCTAGGACCTGAGGAATTTGTAAAAGGACTTCCTGGAAGAGCTGGAATTTGATAGGAGCCTTAGGGAGATGGAGGGGGAGGATCCAGACCTGTGATACTAGGAGAAAGAATAAGGGCAAACATGTCACACCCACATGAGACCCAGAGACTCATCTGTCCCACCACTGCCACCTGTGGAGAATGCAGGGAGCATGTGGGCCCAGGAACTCAAGCATCACTCTTGAGACTCCCCGGAGCCATCAATGACGTCTGAGCAGTGAGCTGATCTTGTATGGGTCCCAGGGAAAGAGTGGTCAGAAAGACCCATGAGGGGCTATCACCCAGCTGGAGGCCATTTAAGAAAAGTATAGGATAGAGAAACAAGGTGCTCTGCAAGCTGTGACTTGATAGGATCACCACTTTCAGCAGCCCTGAAAAGGAGGCCAGTGGAACCCAGTGAGGGTGCCCTGTTCCCCCTGAACTTAAAATGCTCTGGCTCCACCTCGCTCCAGTCATTTGTGTAGCCTGAGCTAGCACATGGCTACTTCTCAAGTTCTTCTCTCCATTTCTGCAGTGGCTGCAAAGATGTGATAAAGGTGAACTCCACAGAGGCCTTAGGAGTTGGAAAGGGTAAGGGATCATTCTCCCACTCGTCAGAAGAGGAAACTGAGACCCAAGAAGGGGAAAGGAGCACACAGATGGTCGGGAGACACTGGCTTGGCTCCACCAGGATTTCCCCAACATGTTCTTTAGAAGGGTGGAATACCAGAAAGTTCCCTCCTACCCTACCCCACTTCCTTTTATAACGATTATCTGTCTTGGAGATTCAAAATACATGTGTACATGTAACAGACTCAGTGGTTGGAGTCTACCCAATTTCACTTTGCTTTTCTTAATGTTTCTCAAACACCTTTGTTAACAAAATTCTTCCCCTTCCTCCCCTTTGAGGAGGTAGCATCCCTACAGAAGCAGAGGCCACAAAACCCACATTGGGAAGTGCTTCCCCGGACTGAGTTACCTCTGGACATTCTTTGAGTAGGGGAGGGAACCCCAGCTTCTCTCTGCAGACTTGAGAAACTTAACATTTTTCACAAAGAACTTGGCCTTTAGGCCGCAAGCCTGTAATCCCAGCACTTTGGGAGGCCGAGATGGGCGGATCACGAGGTCAGGAGATCGAGACCATCCTGGCTAACATGGTGAAACCCCGTCTCTACTAAAAATACAAAAAATTAGCCGGGCGAGGTGGCGGGCGCCTGTAGTCCCAGCTACTCAGGAGGCTGAGGCAGGAGAATGGCGTAAACCCGGGAGGCGGAGCTTGTAGTGAGCCGAGATCGCGCCACTGAACTCCAGCCGGGGCGACAGAGCGAGACTCCGTCTCAAAAAAAAAAAAAAAAAAAAGAACTTGGCCTTTAAGATGCTCTGACACCAAGCTGAAGTGTGACCTTGGGCAAGTCACTTCTCCTTTCCCCAAAGGGATAGTGCCTCTTACCTGACCCTGGTGCGTGACTCAGAGATGCACCTGGGACAGCTAATGTGCAGTCCATTTTTATCCACTACCATCAGGCTGACCGCTCTACATCAATGAACGGGCTCACGTGGTACACCGGGAAGGCCAGGTACAGCAGGAGGCAGAGGGCACCCTGTATGTGGAGGAGACCTGGGCCAGGGATGCTGAAGTCTAAACCTGCTGGGCCACCAACCTTCACGGCACTGTTTGGCCACCCACCACCCATGTCCACATGACTCGAGGTCCTGGTGTCTCCTCTACCCCTTCCTAGCTCCCTCCCTGGCCACAGGCATCTGGATGTGGAGCAATAGGCAGAATCAGGGGTAGGTACCTGTGGGAACCTCAGTGTTTCTGATGCCAAAGAGGGGCCCCGCAGTGCAGAAGGTGGCTTCTCATTCATTCCTCACACTCCCCCACCCCATCACTCTGTTTTCACTGCTCACTTCAACCTCAGCCTCATTCCAAGCCTTGGTCTATTTTGAAGGTCATCCTTTAATCCAGGCTTCACCCTAGCCCCAGGCCCCACATCCACAGTTAGGGCAAAGCAAGGGCCAGTGGAGCTTTGGTACATGAGGAGGGTGCCCAGAACCATGAATAGGCTACCCAGGCCCCAGGATTTATTCTTCAGAGATCCCTGCCACTGGCAGAAGTCCTCAGCGAAGACCCACCTCCCCCATCTCCCAGAAAAACACAGAAGCCATGTAAATAAGGTGCTGCATGTTCTTTTTAGTTTCCATACATTGTCTGTCCCAGAGTGAGGAGAAGTTGATCTCCTTCCCACATCCACCACAGGCTGCATGAGGGAAGCCTGGCTCCCCACAACTTGCTCCTTCTCCAGCCTCGCTCCTCTCAATTACAACAATGCTTTCTAAAGCGCATTCTGCAGCCTGATGTGCCTGTGAGGTGAGAGGTGTGGGAGGGACAGAAGCTTTGCTCAAAGAGGTTTGGGAGAGGCTGGATACTCAGCTCCCTTCTTGTAAGTTTGTCACACACATTGGCATATTAAAGGTTCCGAGAAGTCATGCAGGTCGCTGACCTGTTTAGGTGTCCCCAAATCACTTGGCCAGCAATCGTGTCTACTCCTGGACATTAGTTCAATAAACTAGTGTATCTTAGATGTACTTTGCAAAAAGCTTCATGAAAAAGTACATGTGATTCCCTCCAGAGCTTTCCTCGAGGCTCCCGGGTGACCTGTCTGACCAAGGCTGGAAAATCGGCACCGCACTCCCCTAGCCTCACCTCTTCCCCCATTTGGCTGGGGAAATGGAGGAACACAGTCACCTCTGAACTTCTAAACCTAGAAACAGTAGGAGATTGTACACAGGGGAATACAGAAGGCAGTCTGGGATAATGTCACTACAGAATGACTGATGAAAAACGCAGATTGACTGTTCTGATGCTGGCTTAGGGCCTGGGGCTGAAGCTGGGGACCTTGAGCAAGGCCCTTTGACTCCTGTGATCTGTTTGCCCTATTGCCAATGAGAAATAGGAACCTGCTTCAAGGATCTTATGAGGACCAGGGGAGGGAGGGGTATGGAAAGTCTTTGATGCAAATGCTCTATGCAGAACAGGAGTTATAATTATAGTCTCCAGTAGACCTGAAGCTTCCTGAGAAGGATCTGAAATCCACAGACTATCAGGACTGGTCGGCCTGCTGAGGTTAGTTACTCTAGCCACCCCTTGTCACTGATGGGGAAGCTGAGCGCCAGGTTGTAAAAGCCTGGGCCTGGGATCAGGGGCAGTGGGAGGAAGAGTTAAGGCAGAGAGCAGGAGTGAAAAAGAAACTAAGTTGGTGAGGGCCAGGGAGAGGAAGATTAAGTCAGGAAGATTAAGTTACAGATCTGATCTTCCAGGGCCTGAAGAGAAAAACAGAGCAAAAGATAAGACCTGTATGACAGATGAGATCTAGATTTGACTCTGGGAACTGCTCCATGCCCCAGTTTCCTCATCTGTGCAGGGATGAGGTTCCAGCTCTGACAGATGAATGGACTCAGAACCACCAAGCTGGCCACTGTGCCCAGGTGGCACCAAGACTGAAGGGCCAGGAGCGCTGAAGGGATGTGCCTTGCCTGGTAAAGGAAGAGGAGCGCTGGCTACTGCCCCTTGGTAGATCCAACTCTGGCCCAGGAACGGAGCCTCAGCTGGGAGGCTGCCTGGCCCCATCAGCCCCAAGGGCCTTCAGAGACCCCCACCCTGCCACTCACCTTTCTCACTCTGATTTGCAGTGTTTGTCCACACTCCTCCCCAACCCCTACTCTGGCCTTCAGACAATCCTAGAATGGGACACTGCAGTGACAGAAGAGTCATTTGAGTAGTCCCCCCACCATTTTAGTGCAGGGGATAAACTGAGGCTGTGAGCAGGCCAGGGTGGAGTGGGAACACCTAGAGGAAGTTGACAAGTCAGCGAGTTGGCAGCAGAGCTGACAAGCTGGGACCCGGGGCTGTCTCCTTTATGTCAGATGGCCAGCGTGACACAGGCTGCCCCTGGGAAAGCCTCGGAACTTCTCGGATTGGGACAGAGTGCCGGGGGAGGGAGGAAATATCTCCTCTTGCTTATTCCCTAGGCCAACTCAAGGGAAGACGCTTCTTGGGGCCTCCAAAGCCCTGTGGGTGATTCCATGTAACCCAAGAACCCAGGGCTCACTGGGCACACACCCTGGCTCCCCATCTTGCTCCCACCCTCATTCCTTCCTGGAAAAGAACTGAGAGGCTCCTGCTGTCTTCTCCAGAAAAACCTTGGAAGGAGCTGTGACTTCAGGCTTCGTGGTAGGCACAGGCCTTGCACCCTATGTGGCGAGGAAGGAGACCTCAGTGGGAGTGACAGGGGCCAGGGGGAAGGCGGGCGAGGCATTGGCCCCGAGGACCCGGTACAACAGCTCCTCCTTCTCCTGCTGGAGCTGTCGCCGCAGCTGCACCTCCTTCTCCAGGGCCTCACGCGTGAGAAGCAGGTCTTCTGAGAGCTGCCTGTGGATGCACACAGAGCCCAGGGTTGCCTACTGGGAGCAGGTACCACAGAGACCGACCCATTCCCCCAGGGAGCCTTCCTTAGATGGACCAGCAGCCTGCTGCAGGGTCTCCACCGCCCTCCTTGTTGGCCTGTATACAAGAGGCAATTCAATCTCTTGACCAAGGAGCGTGGGCCTCACAGACAGGCGGGCATTCTGAGCTGTTCCAAATCTCTGCTCCACCACTTAGCTATATAATCTTGAACAAGTTATTTATTCTTCTTAAATTTCAGGCTCCTCATTTGTAAAACGGGAAGAAGAAGAAGAATAGGACCCAGCTTTTAGAGTAATTATGAGGATTAGATGAGAAAATATGTACAGTATTCAATAAATTATGTCTGACACATGATACTAGCTCTTACTTACTAAGTTCTAAGAACTGATTCATTCCACTTAGGCCTGGTGCACTATCAGTTTCCTGTTTCCTCTTCCCTGTATTGGGCTTTCCCATGGAGTACACTCAGCCAGGACGGAGACAAACAGATACTCATCAAGGCATTGGGACTTTGGTTTCCGGGCAGAGCTGCCCCCTTGGGTTTCCTGACTCCCAGGGAAAGAGAGCCACATTCCCTAAATAGGCCCCGGGCCCACCTGTCAGTCCATTCCTCAGGTCCCTCTAAGACTCTCCCAACTGGAAATTTTGGTACAAAGGGTGGGGACGGGAGGAAAGGAGGCAGGAAGACAGCTACCTTGACAGGACCGCCTGGTTGCGGCTTCGGACGTGGAGGTCCTCATTCTCCTGTTGCAGGGTCGTGATTTTTTCCTCCAATATCAGATTTTTCTCTTTCTGTAACACATCAGAATGAGCTCAGAAAGCTGCCAAACTCATGCTGCACGATGTGTGCTGTCACCTCCCTCTTATCTGTGGTCACTGAAAGCACTGATTCATTCTAGACTATATGTTACATTTCATGGAGCAATAAGGTAACTTAGAAAAAAATAAAACTAAAAAATTAACAAAGGACTGCTGACTTTTTGCCACAGGAGAATGTTAAAAAAAATTACAGGCCCTACCATCTCATATCACCATGAGTTCATGGAAGAAAGAATATTTTTTGTTCTCCAAAAGTCAGAAGGATATGATCTATATAAATAAAATTAAGTTTGTCTGTTATGTGTTTCCACAAAAATGGGTGAACAAAATCTACAGGGAATGTTTGAGATGATCTGACTAAAATAAAGCTCTGTGGGTGATTCCATGTCATGTGACTCAAGCCCCCAGGGCTCACTGGGCACACACCCTGGCTCCCCATCTCACTCCCACCCTGTTTCCTTCCTGAGAAAAGAACTGATAGTGATATGAGATGGTAGTGCCTGTAAGATTTTTTTTTTTTAACATTCTCCTGTGGCAAAATTAAAAGTCAGCAGCTTTTTGTTAATTCCTTAGTTTTATTTTTTTAATTATAAGTTGTATGGCACACAGGAGGCCAGGGAGACTTCTTCCAGAGCAACATAATCTCGGCTTAGATTCAACCCCAGGGTTTCTGAGGCTTCTGTCCTCCTGTGTTCTCAATGCTACCTACCCTAGTGTCACCCAAGCTACAGCAACATCAGTAGCCTCGAAGGGCACAGGACTCAGATGATAAGGAGCCACTGCTTGACCCAGCCTGGCCACAGACCATGCTCAGTGGTCAGCATAGGTGGCAGGTCAAAGCTGGAGTGAACCAGGCTGGGACCTCCTTAAACCACCTCCCCTCTGCACGCTTTACAAAGGAAACACCCAGAAAGTGGGAGCCTGAGGCTGCATCCCCCAGCCACTCCCAGCCACAGACCACTGTTTCCATGAGGATCAGCCGCTTGTCCAGCTCATGAATACGCTCATTCTTCATCTCAATGACAAAGTGTAAGCTCTCCAGCTCCTGCTCCCAGAACTGGCTGGGGCTCCCATAATCCTAGACAGGGAGAGAGTGACCTCATTAGGTCAGTAGGCTACCTCCCTCCTCCCCATTCTGCCAGAAACTCAGTTGGACTTTCACAAGTCACCCACCTTCCTCTCTCAGCCTATGTTAAGTGCTTAATATGCTTTATCTCTGTATCCGAATAACACCTTTTGAGACATACTAGCACCACAGATGAGGAGACTGTGGTTTGGATAGGTTGAGTCACTTGTGCTAAGTGGAAGGTTTGCTATGTGCACCTAGTTCTCTCTGAATGCAGAACGTGAGCACTTTACTATTCCAGATGCTGCTCTCTGGGCCTTAATTTTCCCATCAGTGAAATGGGAACCCTTTTATTTCCAGGCCTTTGTGTAGGTAAGAGTGTCAGGTCTGAGTCTTGTCCTTGAAGAGGGGCTGGTGTTTCCTGTTGCCCGGCCCTGACTTCCCTGGAGATTCAAGGAGGAAAAGCCCCCAGGGTGCTGCCACCTACCTGGATATGCTTCTTATAGTTTCGGCTCATAATGGACTCCTCCACCCTCTTCATTTTGGCCTGGAAAGCCTCCAGCTGTGAGGTCAGTCTGTCTATGGTCTCCTGGAGCAGGGAATGGGATGGAGACAATCAAAGCCTGCCTCATAAAGGCTATAGGTGAACTTCGCCACATCCCAGAGGGAGAACAGTTTTGGATTCTTCTATCTGTCTTTGGTCTACCCTGTAAGACAATGCAAGATCAACATACTTCGACCACTGCTTGAGATCTACCAGCCCTTACAGTGAGAATTGCATGCTGGAAAGAGAAAGAAAGAAGAGAAAAGAAAAGAGGAAAGAAGAGAAAAGAAAAGAGGAAAGAAAAGAAGAGTGGAAGGGAGGGGAGGGGGAGGAAGAGAAAGAGAGAAAGAAAGAAAGAAAAAAAAAACAGCAAAGGCCCCAGAGAAAAGAGAGTAAGGTCTGTTCAAAAAACTGAAAAAAACAAAAAAAAAAGTCACAGTGCAGGAGGGAAGGAGAGGGTGCCAGAGACTGGAGATGAGCTAGCAACATGGGTGTTCGGGTGCCTGCAGCTGTTGTTTCTCCTGAGAGCAGTGGAAGTCACTGAAGACATTTTATTTCAGTTGAAAGAAACAAATGAGGCTGTGGCGGGCTGAGCTGGGGGTGTGAATCAGACGCTGGTTACATAATTCCACCTGCATCTTGGAAAGAGATCTCTAAATGCCATGGGAAGGCCAGATCAGAGATGGACAAGAGTGGCTGAAAAGAGAGCAGGCACGAGATCACGAAAAGGTCCCAGCCAGAGACAAAGGCAGCCAGTCCAGGCTGGCAGTGGAGGAGACGGAGAAGCAGGTGAATACAAGCAATACTCAGGAGAGATGGGGCGGAGGGGTAGAGGCCACACCCAGATTTTCAGACCTGAGTCAATAGAAGAAGGAATAGTCAGAGAGGCCACAGCTTTGCACCCATACTCCCTGCCTGCCCAGACACCTGGGGCAGCTCGCTGTTCACGGCAGTCCCCAAAGGGCCAAAGTCCTGAGGCCGCAGATCTAATTGAAAGGTCAGAGTGGAAGAGCTTCAGAGATCAGGATGTC
>NW_012122932.1:5527033-5532636 GCF_000951035.1 Colobus angolensis palliatus
AGGGGGAGGGGGACGCGGAAAGGGAGGGGGAGGGAGAGGGAGAAGGAGAGGAGACAAAAGGAACACACCAACCCCACCTCTTGCTTTAATGCCTTTAATGGCTCCCCATACTGTAGGGGACAATGTCCTGGTATAAAAGATCATTGTTAGCCTGGCATTCAAAACCCATCCAAATGAGGCTCAATGAATTTTTCCAAGCTCACCCCTCACTGCTCCTTCTATACATCCTCTACTGCAGCCAAACATCACAATACTCCCCCAGCTTCAGGGTACATTCTTATCTCCAAACTGTTTCACTGCCAAGAACTTCTTCTACTTGAACCAACTGTGATCATTACCATTAGGATAGAGCACAACTCCTTAAGATGGCTCGCCAGCTCCCACTCTGACCCTTGCTCACTTCCTTAGCCTTAGTCCCCTCTCCCACTGAAACTCATGCCCCAGGCATCCTGGACATCTTTCAGTTCCTCAGGTATCCCATATTTTCCCTTTTTCCTCCATGTCTTTGAACACATTGCTTTTCTTCTGCCTGGGGCACCGTTCCTGTCCTTCTTTACCAAAGAATTCCAACCCATCCTTCAGACTCCAGCTTAGATCTCACTCCCTCTAGGAAATCTTTCTGCACAGCCACATTGAGTCAGATGCTTCCCTGCATCCTTCCACAGGTCTATGTGCATCCACCCATGAATCTATCACACTGTGGCACCTGGCCCATGCCTCTCCAAGATCTTCCTAATAGTCCCTGGAAAAATATGCCCAACTCAATTTCAAACCCAGCCTTCTTGAGCTAACAGCCTGGTTACCACATGTAGGGGCCTGGATACACAGAAGACAATCACCTCAGCCCCTCACTCCCAGGCACACGTAATCAGTTTTTGCTGCCTTGGGGCTCCATGCTGCTTTCCCACTGGTTCTCCCCTGCCCTCACCCGAGACTGACATGACCCAGCCCCTCTCACCTGCTGGGCAGCACTGGCCTCCTGGAAAGAGTGGGTAAGTGCTTCTTTCTCCTGTTCATATGAGGCCCGGAGGACTGTAGGGAAAGGAGAACTCCATAAACTCAGACACCTCTCCCCAAAGCCTTCTGGCAGGCCCCTTGATGGTCAGAAAGGTCCAGATGATTACCTGGGGCCCATAAAGGCTAGGAGTCTGGGAATGGTCTTATTCATCCTTCTATCTCCTAGGCTTGCTTGGGTGCTGTGCCAGAAATGTACTAGGTATTTAATAAAACCTCATGGAAAATGAAATAAACTATAGCCTGGGAGGAAGCCTACCAGATTGCGGGTGCCATCCACATCTCACTAAGGCTAAGATCCAAAGATCTTGCAGCAAGCATGTTCATCTAAGACCACCTCAGGCCATGGAAAATGCAGAGGACAATGCTTTGTAAACTGGACTAGCCAAATCACAAAATCATTAAATCCTTAGTTGTCAAACTAAAGCACAAAACTGCGGTAGGTACATTAGATTTGTGGCTAGGAAATCCACTTAGTCCTGGCTCTGCCTTTCCAAAACTAAGAGACCTTGAGAAGATCACATCAGACATCTAAAAGTCCTGTTATCTCAGCTGTGAAATGGGATCAATAAACTGGGTTGGACTGTCTCAAAGGGGTCATTTGAGGATAACATGAGAAGAACGTGCAAGGGCTTTACAAACAGGGCAGTGCTGTACACAGCTGAAATTATCGTCATTCCCCAAATCCATACAGTTGTATGTATCATCCCACCTCCTTCATAAAGTTCCTTTTGGAAAATTCCAACCTTGTCTCAGCTGAAAAAAGACAATAGGCAGATGACAATCAACGGGCAGAATGGGAAATAGAACAGACGAGACAGGAAAGTTTAATACAGCCAAAGAGCCAGGTATACGGCAGTGATGAAAAAAATAATGTTCAAGGCTGGGCGCGGTGGCTCATGCCTGTTATCTCAGCACTTTGGGAGGCTGAGGTGGAAGGATTACTTGAGGTCAGGAGTTTGAGACCAGCCTGGCCAACATGGCGAAACTCTGTCTCTACTAAAAACACAAAAATTAGCCGGGTGTGGTGGCACAAGTCTGTAGTTCCAGCTACTCAGGAAGCTGAGGCAGGAGAATGGCTTAAACTTGGGAGGCAAAAGTTGCAGTAAGCTGAGATCATACCACTGCACTCCAGCCTGGGCAACAGAGACTCTGTCTTCAAAAAAAAAAAAAAAAAAAGAAAGAAAGAAAGAAAGAAAAAAAGAAAAAAAGAAAAAAATAATAATGTTCAGTAGTATAATGGTGGTAGAGGAGTAAAAAATTGATAAGAATAGTTATATAAAAATTATAGCCTTAACTTTTTAAAAATGTTGGCGTAATTTGTTAATTTGCCTATGAAGACAGGTTCTGGTTTCAGGTAAGATGAAGGAAGCACACTTCATCCTGTTGTTCCTACTGAATTAGCTACAAAACCTGGACAGAATGAATTCTGCAGTTATTTGCAGACTGAAAAGTAAATGGTAGCAGCAGACTGAGCAAGAAGACCAGAATTTGAAATACTACTGACCCGACAGATTTAAACAAACCCAGAATCTCATGTATTTAAACATTTAAAATGTCTAGGATACAACCCCAAATTTCTCAGCATACAATACAAAATTACTCAGCCTAAAAAGAAGCAGAGAAAAAAACTCCCTTGAGAAAAGATGTTAAACAGATGCCTACACTGAGATCCTATAGATGTAGGAATTATTAACAGAATTTTTATGGTAACCAGTAGAAAAAGACTCCAAGAAGTATGGGTGTTCTGCCACTGATGGCAAGAAGGAAAAAGAGAAAAGGAAAGTAAGAGTGAACATACTTTTAGGAATTATAGAAAAATAGAAAGTCTTAGGAAATAAATAGAGTTATTAAGAAGAACCAAAAGGAAATTTTAGAACTAAAAAGTATACTAAGTGAAATAAAAACTCGCTAGGTGGAATCAATGGCAGAATGGAGATGAGATAAGAAAGAGCCAGTGAACTTCAAAATAGATCAATAGAAATTATCTGATCTGGACAGCAGAGAGGAAAAAAAGATTAGAAAAAAAAAAAAAAATGAACAGAGCTTCAGAGACCTGTAAGATAATGCCCAAATATCTAACATTTCTATCATCACAGTCAAAGAATCGGAGGAAAAAGGGTGCAGTCCAAAAAAAAAAAAAAGTTGAAGAAAGAATGAATATTCCACAAATTTTCCAAAACATAAACCTACAGATTAAAGATCACTGAACTCCAAAGTAAGCCCAAAGAAATCCACACCCAGACACATCATTTCCAAAAGCTAATGACACAGAAAAGGTGTGGAATGGAACCAGACAAAAATGGTACACTACATATAGGGAACGACAGCTTGAATAACTATGTTTCTCATCAGAAACCTTAGAGACCAGAAGAAAAAAATTTTTAAATTGCTGAAAAATGTTGATGTTCATAATGTTGGGTTGAGGTCTACCATTTTAGGATGTGTTTTCTGTTTGTTCTTGCTGACCTTTATCCTCTGTTTTCCCTTTCCTGCTTTCTTCTGGAGTACAAAACCAAAATAATAAGCTCAGAATCCCATATGCAGTGAAAATATCCTTCAGGAAAGAAGATTAAATTGAGACATCCTCAGACGAAGGAAACTTAGAATTCATCACCAGCGAACCTGCTCTAAAAGAATTGCTAAAGGAAATTCTTCAAACGAAACCAGAGGGAAACTTGAAACTTCAAGAATGTAGGAAGAGTAACAGAACTGGTAAAGAACTAAGTAAATACAACAGACTATTCCTCTTCTCTTGAGCTCTCTAAAATATGATTGATGATTAAATGCAAAAATTATAACCTTGTCTGATGGGGCATTAGATGTATGTAGATGTAATACATAAGATAAATGTAACAAAAACGGGAGAGAACAGAGGAATCTACATGATGGTAAGCTTTCTACATTCCATGAGATGTGATAAAATAGCAATTCTAGGCCGGACGTGGTGGCTTACACCTGTAATCCCAGCACTCTGGGGGGCTGAGATGGGTGGATCATCTGAGGTCAAGAGTTCTAGACCAGACTGGCCAACATGGTGAAATCTGGTCTCTACTAAAAATACAAAAATTAGCTGGGCCTGGTGGTGGGTGCCTGCAATCCTAGTTACTTGGGCGGCTGAGGCAGGAGAATCGCTTGAACCCAGGAGGCGGAGTTTGCAATGAGCCCAGCTCATGCCACTGCACTCCAGCCGGGTGACTGAGTGAGACTCTGTCTCAAAAAAAAAAAAAAAAAAAAGCAACGCTAAGTAGATTGTTAAGTATATCGTAATTCTTAGAGCAACCACTAAAAAAAAAATACAGAGATACAGTAAGACAATAAATAAGTTAAAATGGAATACTAAAAAATGTTTAAATACTCTGAAAGAAAACAGGAAAGGGAAAACAGAGGATAAAGATCAGTGAGAACAAACAGAAAACACATCCTAAAATGGTAGACCTCAACCCAACATTATGAACATCAGCATTCTCAATAACAACAGTAAATTAAATGGCTTAAACATACCAAATAAAAGACAGAGGATGTCAGAATGGGTTTTTAAAAACCCACCTCATGGTATCATTCACACCCCAAACCTCAGTAGCATGTACTATACCCATGTAACAAACCTGCATGTGTGCCCTGAATCTAAAATTAAAGTCGGAAAAAAAAAAAAAAACCACCCACCAACAATGTGCTATTTACAAGAAACCCAGTTTAAATATATGTTTTAGGTAGGTAATAAGTAAAAGGGTGGAAAAAGAAACACTAATCAAAAGAAAGTCATAGTAGCTATATTATTTTCAGATAAAGAGCTGAAAGGAGAAATAGACAAATATGCATTATAACTGGAGACTTCAACACTCCTCAGCATTCCACATAGAACAGTGAGAAAATCATCAAGAATACAGAACTCAATGCTACCATCAACCAAACTTTATCTAATTGATTTATTTCTAAAATACTCAACCCAACAATAGCAGAAAACACATTCCTTTCAAGTATACATGAAACAAGATAGACCATACCCTGAGTCATAAAACAAACCTTAACAAACTATAAAAGCAGCAAAATACAAACTATGTTCTCTGACTATAATGCAATCAAACTGGAAATCAAATAATAGAAAGAGAACCAGAAAATCTCCCAACACTTGGGAATACAATTCTACATATTCAATGCCAGAGAGGAAGTCTCAAGGAAAATAAGACTGAAAATATTTTGAACTCAACAAAATGAAAATAAAAACATCAATTTGTGGGATTCAGGTAAAGCAGAGTTTAGGCAAAAATTTATAGTTTTAACTGTTTATATTAGAAAAGGAGAAAGGTCTCAAATCAATATTCTAAGCTGAAGAAATCAGGAAAAGGGATCAGGCCCAGTGACTCACACCTGTAATCCCATCACTTTGAGAGGCTGAGTCAGGAGGACTGCTAAGGCTGGGAATTTGAGACCAGCCTGGTTAACACAGAGAGACCTGCCTCTATAAAAAATTTAAAAATTAGCTGGCTAGGTGTGGTGGGGTATCTATATTCTCAACCACTCAGGAGGCTGAGGCGGGAAGATTGCTTGAGTCCAGGAGTTTGAGGCTGCACTGAGCAATGATCATG
>NW_012122932.1:5541271-5546830 GCF_000951035.1 Colobus angolensis palliatus
AAAAAAAAAAAAAGAAGACAGGTGAGGAGAGGGAAAGAAAGAGGAAGAAAGAAGAAAGAGAGAAAGAAATAAAGAAAGACCACATGATTATATGGATCTTAGATCTAAATATAAAACCATAAGTCTTTGGAAGAAAACATTGAAGAAAATCTTTGTTACCTGGGGTTTAGCAAAGAGTTCATAGACATGACATAAGAAGTATAATCAAAGAAAAAAAATAAATTGGACTGTATCAAAATTAAAAGCTTGGCTTTGTGAAAGACATTATTAAGAGAGTGAAAAAATAACCCCACTGGCTAGGAGAAAGTATTTGCAAATACAAAGAACTCTTGTCCAAAATATATAAAGATCTCTCAAAATTCTACAGTAAGGACAAGCAAGTTAATTTAAATGGGAAAAACACCTGGATACACATTTGATCAAAAAGGATATGTAGACAGCAAATAAGCACATGAGTCATTACTGAAATGTAAATTAAACCTATCATGAAGATTACCGCACATTTATTAGAACAGCTAAAATAAAAAACCAGTGACAACAAGTATTGGCATGGAGTAGGAACAGTATAACTCATATATCACAGATGGTAATACAAAATAGTGGTCACTCTGGAAGACAGTTTGGCTGTTTCTCATAAAGCTAAACATACATTTATCATATGACCTATCCCATTCCTGTGTATTCACCCAAGATAAATGAAAACCTATGTCCACACAAAGCCTGCACAAGAATGTTAGAACAGCTATATTCATAATTGCCTCAAATGTCCTGCAACAGTGAATGAGTAAACAATGGAATATAACTCCACAATGAAAAAGTATGAATTACTGAGCTATGCAACAATTGGAATGAATGTCAAAGGCATTGTGATGAGTGAAGGAAGCCAATATAAAAAAATCATATCAGATTATTTCATTTATGTAATAGCCTAGAAAAGACAAAGCTACAGAGATGGAGAACAGATCAACAATTGCCAGGGGTTAGGGTGGGAGGAGGATGTGAATGCAAAGGTAGTTTGAGACAGCTTTTTGGGGGTGATAAAACTGTTTTGTATCCTGATTGTGGCGATGGTTACAAGAATCTACACATGTGGCTGGGTGCAATGGCTCACGCCTGTAATCCTAGCACTTTGGGAGGCCGAGGCGGGTGGATCACGAGGTCAGGAGTTGAAGACCAGCCTGGCCAAGATGGTGAAACACTGTCTCTACTAAAAATACAAAAATTAGCTGGGCATAGTGGCACGTGCCTGTAATCCCAGCTACTTGGAAGGCTCAGGCAAAGAACTGCTTGAACCCAGGAGGCGGAGGTTGCAGCGAGCCGAGATGGCACTGCTGCACTCCAGCCTGGGTGACAGAGCGAGCCTCTGTCTCAAAAAAAAAAAAAAAAAGAATCGATACATGCATTAGAATTTATGAAAATGCACACCCCCTCAAAAACAGTCAATTTTACTATGTGATAATTAAAAAAAAGACAACAAAGGGTCCTCGAATGTGGAAGACTACCACTAGTCTCTTACCTGTGTACCTCTCCCCATACGTATAAAATCTCATATATTTCCACCATGCTATGCTTTCATTCATTTATTATAGACTTATGTAGCACTTAATATGTGCCAAGCAATTTAAAAATAACTATAGAAGAATTATGACTGATGGGAAGAATTCAAGACAGGCAATCTCTTCTCCCCTGGGTTTTACAGTAGGAAATTCTTCTTATAACACTAAAAATAATATCGAAGCAATGCTTGGAGAATAAAGTTGTTTTCCCATAAAGTCTTGTGAGGTACAGAAGGTAGATTTTAGAGAGAGAGAAACTGCACCGAGATTCAAGGGTGATAGCCCCAGTTCAACAGGGTATGGTATTATTAAAACACAATTCTTTGGCTGGGTGAGGTGGCTCACCCTGTAATCCCAGCATCTTAGGAGGCCGAGGTCAGGAGTTCGGGACTAGCCTGGCCAACATGGTGAAACCCTGTCTCAACTAAAAATACAAAAATTAGCCAGGCGTGGTTGCGGGCGCCTGTAATCCCAGCTACTCGGGAGGCTGAGGCAGAAGAATCACTTGAACCCAGGAGGCGGAGATTGCCGTGAACCGAGATCACGCCACTGCACTTCAGCCTGGGTGACAGAGCGAGACTCCATCTCAAAACAAAAACAACAACAAAAACAAACACACACACACACACACACACACAAACAATTCTTCAATTTCCAGGCAAGGACTTCAATTCCATTTCGCAATGTTTGCAATAATGTGTGCTAATGTTGCAATATGTTTCAAGATTCTTAAAATCATTCAGACCTCTGTTCCAGTTATTCCATTTCGGTAAATCAAAGCACACAATGTGAAATATGGGCAACATTATGCAAAAGCTGTTTTGAGATCTAGAGGTCTAGACTCACAAGAAATAAGGAAAGCCATGTACTTTATGGTCTTGCCTTTATAAAAATTTTAGTAGCATAATTACTTGGAAACATATTTGATACAATGTTAAATGAAAAGAATAGGATATAAACTTTTATGTATAAAATAATCACAACCATTTTTTTTGGTTTTGTTTTGTTTTTTTTAGATGGAGTCTTGCTCTGTCCCCCAGGCTGGAGTACAGTGGTGAGATCTTGGCTCACTGCAACCTCTGCCTCCCAGGTTCAAGCAATTCTGCCTTAGCCTCCTCAGTATCCTGAGTAGCTGGGATTACAGGTGCACACCACCACACCAGGCTAATTTTTTTTTTTTATTTTTAGTAGAGACAGGGTTTCATCATGTTGGCCATAGCCATGTTTTAAGTAAATAAATAATTCTGAGGAAAGGTCATGCGAACACTGATGATGAAAGGAAAAATCAGTAGAGCATTTTCAAGGTCAATTTCAATAACATCAGTAACATACATGACCTTCTCCAAAGAAGATACACAAGTCACCAAGAAGCACATGAAAAGATGTTCAACAGAATTAGGCATCAGGGAAATGCACATCACAACCACAATGCCATACCACTTTACTTGCACTAGGATAGCAACAAGTGTTGCAGAAAATAACAAGTGTTGACAAGGATGTGCCACCATTGGAACTCTTGTGGGTTGCTGATGGGAACACAAGTGGTACAGCTCCTGTGGAAAACAGTTTGGCAGTTGCTCAAAAAGTTAAGCACAGAATGATCGTATGACCCAGCAATTCTCCTGGGTGTACACCCAGGGGGAACTGAAAACAGCTGTTCAAGCAGGTGCTTGTCCCAGTGGCACTATTCACAGTGGCTAAGTGGTGGAAACAGCCTAGGTGTCCATCAACTAATGATGAATGGGTAGAGTGTAGTGTGTCTGTGCAATGGCAAATTACCCAGCCATAAAAAGAAACAAAGTATAGATGCATGCTGCAACATGGATAAGCCTTGGAAACATTCCAAGGTGAAAACATTCCAAGGTGAAAGAAGTCAGATGTGGGTGATCATACGGTTTATACAATCCCATTTATATGAGTGTCCAGAATGGACAAGGCCATAGAGAAAGACAGTGAATTGGTGGTTGCCAGGGTCTAGTGGTAAGATAACTGACTGCTTAGGCCAGACACGGCGGCTCATGCCTGTAATCCCAGCACTTTGGGAGGCCGAAGTGGCGGATCACTTGAGCCCAGGAGTTTGAGACCAGCCTGGGAAACATGGCAAACCCCATCTACAAAAAAATATAAAAATTAGCCAGGCATAGTGGCATGCACCTGTAGCTACTCAGAAGGCTGAGGTGGGAGGATTGCTTGAGCCCAAGAGGCGGAGGTTGAAGTGAGTCGGATCACGCCACTGTACTCCAGCCTGGACAACAGGGTGAGATCCTGTCTCAAAAAAAAAAAAAAAAAAAAGTGACTGCTTGGTGGGTGGGAGTTTCCTTTTGTAGTGATGGCACTGTGAATGTACTAAATGTCACTAATGGTAAATCTTCTGCCTACTTTACCAAAATAAAAAATATATATATACATAAACTTTGCCACACCAATTCTACTAGGATGTTATTCTAAAACTGAAATAATGAACGTGACAAAGATTTTACAAAACGGCGTTCATTATGTAAGTATCATTGCTGTTATAAACAATGACAAAAATCTTGAAATTACCTAAATGCCTAACAAAGGGACTCAGTTAAATGAACAAGGGGTACACACTGGAATGCTATGTAGTTACTAAAACTCTTGGTATAGAAGAGCTTAATGAGAGGACGCTAATGCAACACAAAGTGAAAAAATAATTTACCTCCCCTCACCAAAGTGTGTGTGTATAGATGTATATTCTATATATATACACAGAAAAAGAAATGGAAAGAATCTATATCAAAGGGGTAACAGTGGTTAACTCTGGGTGGAATTATGATTTAAATTTTCTCAACAATAAAATCAGTGCTAAAAGTTATTGCTAAGTATCTCGCACTGTTCTAAATTCTATCTCTGTCTATCTATCATTATATTGTTTAATTCTTACAAAGAACCTATTGGGGAGGTAAAGTAACTTCTTCAAGGTTACAGAGCTGGTAAGCAGTGGAGCTGAAGTTTAGACCCAGGGACTGGAGCTCTAGAGAATGAGATCTATCTATCTATCTATCTATCATCTATTTATTTTTCATAGTGACAGCATGTTGCTATGTAGCTATGTTGCCCAGGTTGGCCTTGAACTCCTGGGCTCAAGCAATCTCTCCACCTTGGACTCTCAAAGTGCTGGGAATACAGGCGTGAGCCACCATGTCCAGCCAAGAATGAGATCTTAACCACTGTGCTGTAAGATCTTTTTGTCTAATCTATAGTTTCCAAATTTTCTATGATGATCACATTTGGTGATATAAGAGGAAAGAAAGTTATTTTTCAAAATAATCAATCTAACAATAAATAAGAGCTACCATCATTGTGAGGATGGAATATGTGTATTTAAAAATTCTGCTATTTGTCTGAGTTTTCTAAATTTCCTTTAATAAATATGCATTGCTTTTTAAATGGAAAGAAAAAACACCTCTCAAATAAGGAAAAAGAAAGCTTGATGCCAGCTTCTTAAAGCCATGGCCCAAAGGAGAAGTCTATCATCCCTCTAGGGCCAAGGATCCTGTTGATTTGAGTCAATTGCTTGTGGACCAGACAGAGAGGGAGGGACTAGTGGGAGTGCCCAGTGGGAGTGTCAGGTGGGGCCAGAAGGAAGCGCCTCCCACACTTTGGCCAGTGGAACATCTCTACCCTTACCTTGCAGGGACTCTTCATTCTTTCCTTCCAGGACCCTTTGCTGCTCATCCAGTCTGTCTCGAAGTTCTAGCTCCCTTTCCTTCTCCACCTGGGGGCAGAGAGTCCCGGGCAGGACTGAAGTTGAGCAGGATCAGCACAGCATCTCTTATTTACTCACCTGGGCCTGTGTGGAACTTGGTGACCAGAGTCCTAACCCTTCCTCTGAGGGACGGGAATGCCATGCCTAGAGAGGACACGAGGCTTCCAAGACACAGCAGGCATGGTGGAATTTGCCTTCTTTAGGGTTTAGCAGGGGGTTCCCATAGAATGATCTACATGAAAAAGGATTTAGGAGTTTTTTTTTTTTTTTTTT
>NW_012122932.1:5547545-5552258 GCF_000951035.1 Colobus angolensis palliatus
AGGAAGCCTCCTATGGTGTTTCTCTGCTCGCATAAGGCTTACTGTTGCAAGTGACCTCCAACTTCTACCATCAGGTCCCAGATTTTCCCTCTGGGGTCACACAGAGCCCTGTTCCCTCAACCCAGGCAGCCCCTCAGAGATCTGAGCACAGTGGCCCATGTTCCCAACATTTCTCTTCTCCAGGCTGAACCCTGCCAGCCATTCTCACTGTCCTGCAATTGAGATGTTTTCCAGTCCCTTTGCCACCTGGAAGGTCCAGCTGATGGGGCATGTCCAGAGGCAAGGCATGACTTAAAGGGGTTCTAGCCCCGGCATACCACTGAGTTCTCGTGTAATGAGCTCCCTCCCCTGTATAATGAAGGGACTCAACTTGACAATTCCTAGGGCCCTTACAAGTCTCAAGGTTAAGGATTCAACAGGTAATGGTCAGGGCCAAATGACATCACCATGGTAACTCTACCAAAACACTAAAGACCGGCAGATGCATACAGTTAACCTACCTTTCATAAAAGGTGTGTTTCTGAAAAACGCATCTAAGCTAAGACCATTTTAATGTGTGTGGGGGCACTCACTGAAGTTTTCCACCCAGCGAACACCCGAGGGCAGGGTCTGGACCCGATTTCTCCCTGTACCCCTGGCAGTGCTGAGGCCGCACCCTCCCTGCACACAGTAATCTCCCCCAGCAAGTTGACTGAGTGGATAAAAATCTAGCAGAAAATCTTTTAGTAATAAATAACCATGCAATTTAATAGAGTGATTAGTTTATAACTACAGAGCCTTTTTTTTTTTTTTTTTTTTGAGATGGATTCTTGCTCTGCCACCCAGGCTAGAGTGCAGTGGTGTGATCTCAGCTCACTGCAACCTCTGCCTCCCGGGTTCAAGTGATTCTCCTGCCTCAGGCTCCCAAGTAGCTGGGATTACAGGCATGCGCCACCACGCCTGGCTAATGTTTGTATTTTTGTGTAGACGGTGGTCTCGCCATGTTGCCCAGGCTGGTCTCGAACTCCTGACCTCAGGTGATCTGCCTGCCTCGGCCTCCCAAAGTGCTGGGATTATAGGCGTGCCTGGCCCAGATCTATTTTGAAGAAGTGACTTTAAATTTCAGAATTTTGAATATTTACCTGAACATATTTCATATTTATAATTTAAACTAAAGAAAATTTAGAGAAAACTTGTGTACACCACCAAATCTCTCCTGCTGCTCTACCCACTCCCTCTGGTAAAGGAAAAAATGGAGGCAAAGAGAGGCGAAGGGTGAGTGACCAAGTTAGAATGAGGAAAAGGAAATCCCGGACTGCAGGTTACATTCAGTCATCCCATCGCTTAGTGTCCTTCAATCTAGAATTGTTCCCCTGTCTTACCTCATGTCTCATGGCCTTGACATTTGACTGATATAGGCGGGAAATTCTGTAGAATGTCCCTCAATTTTCATTTCTGGGTAATTTTAAAGCCTCAGTATCATCCCTTTAGAGAAGACTTCTCTGATCCCACAGCCTTGGTTAAGGGTTCTATTATGTCCTTTCACAGCACCATAAACTTTTCATAGCACTTATAATTGCAATAAGTAGTTCTGTGTAATTGTGTTTAGCGTCTGATGTCCCATCTCAGTCACCATAGGCTACATCATGCGGCCATAACAAACAATAGCAAAGTCTCAGTGGCTTAAGACAAAAGGCTTATTTTGCCCTCACTACCTACCCATTTTGTGTGGCAGGGAGCTCTGCTGCCCAGGGATTATCCAGGGATAATCATCCAGAGATAAGGCTGATGGAGCGGCCATTCCAACAGTCCTGTCACTTAGCTAGACAGAAAGACCTTGAGGGCCTTGAACTGGCAACTAAATACTTGCCCTAGAAGTGACACTGGTTCTTCTTTCTACAACACATCAGCCAGAATGAGTTCCGTGGTCCTACCCAACCATGAGGTGGGCCCAGAAAGGCAATTAATCTAGCAGCATCAACAGCTTTTACTCTTCCCAAATAAACTCTCGGCTTCATGAAAGCAGCTGCCAGCTCTGCTTGTTTTAACCAATGTGCCCAGCACATAGTGACCTGATAAAAATATGTGTTCAACAGATAAAGGACTCCCTTCTTGGCAAAATGAGTAAGGGACTCTTAGAACAGCAACAAAAACCTAAGGTAGGCACTCACTCTGGGATTCACCAAGGTTAGCTGAGCAGGAGAAAGACAGGGGGTGGGGGCACCTGGACTTACCTGTTGTGCCCATTTCTTCTTTTCCTCCTCATGTTGCTGGAGAATTCTGGTTATATCCTTCTGGTGCCGCTCAGCCTCCTCTGATGCACAGAGCTGGACAGTTATAGCTAGAGATGAAAAAGCAAAAAAAAAAATCTCACAGAGTGGAAGTACAGTCAGAGCTGGCAGAGAGAGTGTGGGAAATGGGGCTAAGGAATGAGAACTCTGGTCTCTGCCTCAAGAATGATCTCAGGTGGGACCAGTCTCCAGAAACAGCCCCTCAAGTCTCTTTGGATTTGGAGATCCTCTTTCAAGAAATAAGCCAATGGTCTTATTTTGTCCCCGGTCTCCGTGTTCTATCCCATTTAAAAAAAAATCAGTTAAAAAGCCATCAGATATGATGGCTTGCACCTATAGTCCCAGCACTTTGGGAGGCTGAGGTGGGAGGATCACTTGAGACCAAGAGTTGGAGACTAGACTGGGCAACATAGTGAGACCCTGTCTCTTTAAAAAAAAAAAAAAAAGGCTGGGCATGATGTCATGCACCTGCAGTCCCCGCTACTAGGGAGACCAAAGCAGGAGGATGGCTTGAGCACAGGAGTACGAGGCTGCAGTAAGCTATGACTGCACCACTGCACTCCAGTCTGGGCAACAGAGCAAGACCCTGTCTCTAAAACAATAATAATAATAATTTAAAAATTAGTTGTTGATGTTTAACAGCTGGGGAGTTTTTACTTAATAATTCTGATTTCCAATTTTTCTTGAAGAATTCAAAGAAGAACTGGCAATTTATGCCTTCATGTCAACCACGGGCTGGAGCCAGAAGCAGCTGCCTCCTCTTTGGCTGGCCAAGATGCGGCTCTGCAGCTGGCTACAGTCTTCACCTCCTGCTATTATTAAAAATGTATACAAAGGGCCACATGTCGTTTGCTTTACCTGCTGGGGCCCATGAGCATCTGAGCGTGTGGCCCCTCACCTTTATCATCTCCTCAGCTGGTAGTAGAGGGTGCTACTTGAGAGCAGGAAGCAAACACAACCAGGAAGTCTAGCCTCTGCTTAAGGAAACTCCAAAACAGGCTCTGCCAATGCCACACCACCAAGTCTATCAGATGCTAGGTATGACCTAAGTTGGTGGTCATCCTCTCTGTGTCTCAGTTACCTAATACATGGGATCAGGATAATTATAGCACCTACTACATGAGTGAGGCTGAGATGATTAAATCAGGAAACAATGGCAATAAAAATAACAAAAGCAGGGTAGGAGGACTGAGAACTTACCATGCCTGCAACATGTCCAGCACTGTTCCAAGTACCACAGAGGGATGACTGACTCACCTGCTCCTCACAGCTACCCAATAGTCGTGAGTAATGTTATTACCCCCAACCTACAGACGAGGAAGCTGAGGCTCAGAGGAGTCATGCAACTTGTTCAAGGTCACCCAGTTCAAAATTAAGGAAGCAGGGATATGAACCTACACAATCTGTTTCCACAGCAAATACTCCTAACTACCACCTTATCCTGCTTGCTTGTGCACAAAAGGAAATGTAGGCCAGGCACGGTGGCTCACACCTGTAATCCCAGCACTTTGGAAGGCCGAGGTAAGTGGATCACTTGAGCCCAGGAGTTCAAGACCAGGCTGGACCAAAATACAAAAATACCTCTACCAAAAATACAAAAAATTTAGCTGGGCGTGGTGGCAGGTGCCTGTAATCCCAGCTACTTGGGAGGCTGAGGAAGGAGAATCGCTTGAACCTGGGAGTTGGAGGTTGCAGTGAGCTGAGATCCTGCCACTGCACTCCAGCCTAGTAACAAGAGCGAAATTCTGTCTCAAAAAAATAAAAATAAAGATAAAAAATGAATATATGTATAGCATATATATATATATTACTAAAAATGCAGCTTCCTCAGCCCCATTGAGATTTTTATTTATTTGGTCTGTGGTAGGTCCCTAGAATCTGCATGGTGAAAATTCTAGCATGGTGAAACCCTGTCTCTACTAAAAATACAAAAAAATCCCAGCTACTTGGGAGGCCGAGGCAGGAGAATCGCTTGAACCCGGGAGGCAGAGGTTGCAGTGAGCCAAGATGGCACCACTGCACTCCAGCCTGGGCCACAGAGACTCCATCTCAAAAAACAAAAAAACCTGGTGCAGGCCGGTTGCCGTGGGTCACGCCTGTAATCCTAGCACTTTGGGAAGCCAACGAGTCTGGATTGCTTGAGCCTAGGAGTTTGAGACCAGCCTGGGCAACATGGTGGTTGCCCAGGCACTTTGGAAGTACTCAATAAATGTTCCTTATTATTCAGGAAATGTTCTCTAAATGTTTATCAGTGCTCATGACAAGCATTACAGCCTAATACTAGTGTTGTTGGCATTATTATTAATGTTAGCATTATTATTAGAAAATTCCATAAGCAAGGTCTGGCAACGGATAAGGAAGAAATGTGAGGATGAGGCCGACCCAATGCTGGTCAGTCCTGTCAAGACAGGAGGAGTGAGCTGGTGCCACTCAGTCCCAGAGG
>NW_012122932.1:5552508-5582383 GCF_000951035.1 Colobus angolensis palliatus
TAAAAATAAAGAAATGAATATATGTATAGCATATATATATATATATATTACTAAAAATGCAGCTTCTTCAGCCCCATTGAGATTTTTATTTATTTGGTCTGTGGTAGGTCCCTAGAATCTGCATCTTTGAAGTTCTCCAGGTAATTTTTCTGTTTTTGAGACAGGGTCTTGCTCTGTTGCCCAGGTTGGAGTGCAGTGGTGCAATCACAGCTCACTGCAGTCTCAACCTCCCTGGCTCAGGTGATCCTCCCACCTCAATTTCCCAAGTAGCTGGGACTACAGGCACGCCACCATGCCTGGCTAATTTTTTGTGTGTGTATTTTTGGTAGAGACAGGGTTTCACCATGTTGCCCAGGCTGGTCTTGAACTCTTGGGTTGAAGCATTCCATCTACCTCGGCCTCTCAAAGTGCTGGGATTTTAGGCAAGAGCCACTGCTCCTGGCCTGGATAATTCTTACATACAATCAGATTGGATTTTGTGGTCCAATTACTTATGCGGTACTTGAACTTCACCTATGATATTCCCAAGAGCCTCTAGGCTGTAACTAAACACCTTCAGAGATAGGGAACTCCTCCTATCACCAGGTAGCTCTGACGGTTTTAAATCAACAACCACACAAAACATTCTTTGAGAATGAGCTGAATTCTGCCTGCATGTTGCTGCTACCCTGAAGCCTTAATACCGACCTCTGTATCACACTAAACAAGGCTCATCTTTCTTCTCCATTAGGGCACTTCAGACACGTGGAGAAAACTGTTGTTTTATGGCAACATATATGTTTTTCTGGATGTAGTAATTTTTATTTTCATACCATGCAAATTTCAAAGAAAAGAAAACAAATAAAATAAATATTATTTCATTGTATTTAGCTCTAATCATTTGAAAAAGAAAATTACATATTTAAGTTAGAAGGTTCCCAGATAATCCATTACAAATTAAAATTGATTTTAACTTATTTTATATATATATATTTTCTTTTTCAACTTTTGTTTAGATTTAGGGGTATGCATGCAGATTCACTACCTGGGTATATTGGGTGATGCTGAGTTTTGGGATACAAATGATCCTGTCACCCAGGTACTAAACATAGTACCCAATAGTTTTTCAACCCTTGCTCCCATCTCTCCCTCCCTATGACCACATCTTCTTTCCAGATGAACATTCTCTGTTCCTTTAACTGTTCCTTATAGGACATGTTTTCCAGATTCTTCACCAGTCTGATCTTGCTCCATTTTACTCCCTCCAATTTTTTTCTGGATCCCTCTAAAAATGTACTTTCTAGAAACATTTATAGCACTCTAGGTGTGGTATCAACAGCCCAGAATAGGGAAGCCCAGGTCAGGACTATTACCTCCCTGATTTTAGACACAATACTTCTATTAAAGTAACCTATCTAAGATCTCATGAGATATTTTAGTAGCTATATCATCTGTGTTGATTATAAGGTAGGAAACCTCATAGATGGCAGTTGGGGCCTTTGTGGGGCTGGCTACTCACCTGTGTCCCCACTGAGGGGACCTAATTCCTGGGGCTCTGGTCTGGGTGGCTGTTCTGGTTCTGGTTCTTGGCGCTTCTGGAAGAAATGAGATAACAGTGAGGTGTGGGTAGAGGGTGGGATGTCAATGCGAGGATGGGCTGCTACAGTGGGATTCTTCCAAAGGCAAGGCAGGACCTTCAGTTACATTAGACCCTGCCCCACGCCCTGCGCATTAGGGCTGCCTTGCAGCCCCAGGCAGCAGACCCTCTACCAGGGGAGGGGCCCTAGAACAGGACTTCTCATCCCTGTCAGGGAAACCCAAGGGGGAGTTTGACACCGCTTGACCTGTCCCTAGATCCTTGCAGTCTGGCTCCTGTTGCCATCCCTGGGGGCCTTCCAGACCACCTCTTTCTTCTCCCAGGATCTGGCCAGACCTGCTATTATCCTCACTCCAGCTATGCACTTGAGGTGCCCTAAAAACCTCCCGACCTTCAATTCAGAGATGAGTTTTGTTTGGAGAAAACTCAAACCATTTTTCTTCTGCTCTCACACCACAATAAGCATCCACATGGAAGAAGACTTCCATGTGTGTGGGAGGGGCTCTCCCCACCGCCAAACAATCAGTTCTGTGGCGGACATCAGTTCCGACACTACCTACCTGGAAATAGTGTCACAAGTCTGGGCCTCCAGAACTTTTGACAGATGGGCTTCAAGTTGAGGTTTCCTTGACCTTCTCTTTGAGTTTGATTAATTTGCTGGAGTGGCTCACAGAACTTGGGAAAACTGGTTTATTATAAAGGATAGTACAAAGGATGCAGATGATGAGATGCATAGGATAAGGTATGGGAGAAAGGGCGGGAGCTTCCATGCCCTCCTTGGGGGCCACCATCCAGGAACCTCCACGTGTTCAGCTACGCGGAAGCTCTCTGAACCCAATCCTCTTGGGTTTTTCATGACGGCTTCATTATGTAGGCATGATTGATTAAACTATTGGCCATTGGTGATCAACTTGACGTTCTAGCCCCTCTCCGCTCCCAAGAGGTTGTCGGGTGGGGCTGAAAGTCCCAAACCTCTAAGAGGAATAACTAATACGAAAGGGCTTTCTGCATCACAAAGCAGTGTCAGTGGCTCCCAGATTTCATAAATGAGTAATTTTTTAAAATTTTAATTAATTAATTAATTTTGAGACTGAGTCTTGCTCTGTCGCCTAGGCTGGAGTACAGATGTGCAGTCTCGGCTCACTGCAACCTCCGTCTCCTGGGTTCAAGTGATTCTCCTGCCTCAGCCTCCCGAGTAGCTGGGACTATAGGCGTGTGCCACCACACCCGGCTAATTTCTTGTATTTTTAGTAGAGATGGGGTTTTACTGTGTTAGCCAGGATGGTTTCGATCTCCTGACCTTTTGATCTGCCCACCTCAGCCTCCCAAAGTGCTGGGATTACAGGCGTGAACCACCGCGCCTGACCTTTTTTTTTGTTTGTTTTTGAGACAGAGTCTTGCTCTGTTGCCCAGGTTGGAGTGCAATTGCATGATTCCGGCTCACTGGAACCTCTGCCTCCTGGGTTCAAGTGATCCTCAGCCTCCAGAGTGACTGAGACTACAGGCATGTGCCACCACACCTGGCTAAGTTTTGTA
This sequence comes from Colobus angolensis palliatus, assembly GCF_000951035.1. NCBI lineage: Eukaryota > Metazoa > Chordata > Mammalia > Primates > Cercopithecidae > Colobus > Colobus angolensis. The sequence continues at coordinate 5,555,621 of NW_012122932.1, forward strand.
TTTTTAGTAGAGATGGGGTTTCGCCATGTTGGCCAGACTGGTCTTGAAATCCTGGCCTCAACTGGTCTGCCCACCTAAGCATCCCAAAGTGCTGGGATTACAGGCATGAGCCACTGTGTCTGGCCAAATGAGTAATATTTTTTAATGGGAGAGTTGATATGGGCTGATAAACAAGGATGCTGAAAACACCTATTTGCAGATTATTATTATTTTTAGACGGAGTCTCACTCTGTCACCCAGGCTGGAGTGCTGTGGCTTGATCTCAGCTCACTGCAAGCTCCACCTCCCGGGTTTACACCATTCTCTGGTCTCAGCCTCCTGAGTAGCTGGGACTACAGGCACCTGCCACCACGCCCAGCTGATTTTTTGTATTTTTAGTAGAGAAGGGGTTTCACCATGTTAGCCAGGATGGTCTCGATCTCCTGACCTCATGATCCGCCTGCCTCGGCCTCCCAAAGTGCTGGGATTATAGGTGTGAGCCACTGCACCTGGCCTCACTATTTGTAGATTATTACCATCATTTTATAAAATAAAGGACATTTTAATCTTCCAAAATATAGTAAGGAAAAGCTTAAGAAAAGTCTTCCAGGAAAGGAGAACTGACATGCTTACTGAACATTACACACTCGCTCATACCATCATTTTCTCATTTCATGCTGGAGAGGTAAAAAGTTGGTTGAAGTCTGCGGTGGTCCCTGGACCAGGATTTAGGTAAAAAAAAATGTAAGCCCTTTTGTATGCTTTTCAAGATGCTCTCACAAAGAAGAGAAAGAAAGAAAGATGGACGAAGGAAGAGAAAGGACAGAAAGGAAGGAAAAAAGGAAGGAAGGAAGAAGATGTTCTAGACTCAATTTTAAGAAACACTTTTGAAAAACAAGTCAAGCCTGGGCGCAGTGGCTCATGCCTGGGCGCAGTGGCTCATGACTGTAATCTTGGCACTCTGGGAGGCCGAGGTGGGCAGATCATTTGCAGTCAGTAGTTCGAGATCAACCTGACAAACATGGCAAAAACTCCTCCCTAATAAAAACACAAAAATCAGGCAGGTGTGGTGGTGCACACTTGTAATCCGAACTACTTGGGAGTCTGAGGCATGAGAATTGCTTGAACCCAGGAGGTGGAGGTTGCAGTGAGCCGAGATCTCACACTCCAGCCTGGGCAATAGAGTGAGACTCTGTCTCAAAAAACAAACAAACAAAAACACAAGTCAAACTATGAAGAGGCTATGAAAATGTTCGACAAAAATTATTTAAAATGTCCTAAACTGAAGAACCACTGAAATACTTCTAGAAAGCATGCTTCTCACTAGGGTGGGAAGATGTATCAAGGGAAGTCTTCTAGAATAGTCTGCTTCTCCCCCATGGTGCTGGGCACAGAGCCTGGCATGTGTAAGCCCGTGGAGGGCTGCGTGAGGCATGGGGCCTCCCCCAGGTCCTCGTGCCCCAAATCTGTGAGTGACTGGCCGGACCTGACAATTTAGCTCCCCCACCACCCTGGTGAAGACTCAATCTTCCCTTTCCAGGGGAGAGGAGGAAGCCTGGTCCAGGCACGACTCAGAGAAGCTGTCAATGCCAGAATCTGGGGAAGTGACAGCAGCCAGCCTCCCCACCCTGGGCTGGGGGAAGGAGGGAGATAAACACAAATGGTTGTCTCTTCCTTGTTGCCACCACTGATTAGCTGAACTCAGACAATGTTTTTATGGGAGCCAGAAGGCCTAGATTCTAGTTCCAGCTCTGTTACAAACTTGGGCAAATCCCTTCACACTCTGTCTTCTGCTTCCTCCTCTGTGAGGTGGGGATGAGGATCCCATGGTGTTCAAACTCTAAGCTCTCATCTCAGCTCCTCTCAACAGCACTGTGAGGCAAAGGTCACTACAGGCGAGGAAACTGAGGCTCAAGGAGGTTTAAGACACTGTCACACTGTGCCTTAATGTTCAAATCAGCATTAGAACCAGGTGTCAGAATATTAGAGACTGCAGAGCAAAGTGGTTAAGAATTCTAGAATTCTAGAATCACATAGGTCTGGGTTCAAATACTAAATCCAACACCGTGTGACTGTATGACCTCTCTATGCCTCGGATTTCTCATGAGGCTCTTTTAGGATGAGATGAAATAACGCAATTGCAGTGTCTGGCGCATATTAAGAGCTCAAATATTGCATGAGACGATACCCACGTTTCAGAAACATTGCAAGAACAAAGATCCCACGTGATCTGCTTTGGCAGACCTCTTGGGCTGCCCCTGGGTCTCAGGTTTTGTCATCTGAAATAAGGGCATAAGCTCATGAAATGCTGCCTTCTTTCAGATAACCACCACCAGAGAATGGTGGAGAACTCTTCTCCACAAACAGCTTTCAGACCACAGGCAGCACGTGGCCTTGTACTTGAGTCCCCAGCTCTTGACATAACAAGATAACTCCTTCAGAATGGCAGTCAAGGCTATCACCATCTGTCCCCAGTCTACCCCCACGCCAATTTCTTTTTTTTTTTTCTGGCTTTTTTTTTTTGAGACGGAGTCTTGCTCTGTTGCCCAGGCTGCAGTGCAGTGGTGTCATCAGGGCTCACTGCAACCCCCGCCTCCCAAGCTCAAGCAATTCTCCTGCCTCAGCCTCCCAAGTAGCTGGGACTACGGGCATGTGCTACCACACCTGGCTAATTTTTGTATTTTTGGCAGAGATGGAATTTTGCCATGCTACTCAGGATGGTCTTGAACTCCAAGGCTCAAGTGATTTGTCTGCCTCGGCCTTCCAAAGTACTGGGATTACAGGCATGAGCCATGGCACCCAGCCCCAATTTCTTAATACTTAAATATTTATAAACATCTTCTTCCAGTTACACCAGTAGTAGGCATTTGTTGTAGAAAATACAGAAAATACATGAACATACAGAAAGAAAATCTCACGACCCAGAGAGAACCCCATAACCTGGTGGCATATATTGTTCATCTACATACACATATTCAATGATATTACATATACTGCCCCATATCTTACTTTTTCAAATACATTATGAGCATTTACTACACAGCATTAACTATTCTGCAAATGTGTTAATTGTAATGATGAGCAGAACATCCCTATGGATGAATTTAGTCATTCACTGTTGAATGTTTAAATTGTTTCCACTTTTTAATTTGCAGATTATGCTTTAATAAACATATCAATTTAGGCCAGGTGCGGTGGCTCACGCCTATAATCCTAGCACTTTGGGAGGCAGAGGTGGGTGGATCATTTGAGATCAGGAGTTCGAGACTAGCCTGGCCAACCTGCTGAAACCCCGTCTCTACTAAAAATACAAAAATTAACCAGGCGGTAATGGCATGCACAGGTAATCCCAGTTACTTGGGAAGCTGAGGCAGGAGAATCACTTGAACCCGGGAGGCGGAGGTTGCAGTGAGCCAAGATTGCACCACGGCACTCCAGTCTGGGCGACAGAGTGAGACCCTGTCTCAAAAAATAAAAAATTAAAATTAAAATTAAAAAATAAGCATATTGATTTATAAAATTTTATACACATCTAATATTACATGTCTAATATTGGAAGTTTCAACCAATTTACTCACCTTCAAATGGCACACAAGACCAGTTTCAGCTGGGTGTGGTAGCTCACACCTGTAATCCCAGCACTTTAGGAGGCTGAGGCAGGAGGATCACTTGAAGCCAGGAGTTCGAGACCAGCCTGGCCAACGTGACAAAACCCCACCTCTACTAAAAATACAAAAGTTAGCCAGGTGTGGTGGCACATGCCTGTAATCCCAGCTACTTGAGAGGCTGAGGCACGAGAATTGTTTGAACCTGGGAGGCAGAGATTATAGTGAACTGAGATTGGGCCACTGCACTCCAGCCTGGGCAACAGAGCAAGACTCTGGAAGAAGAAGAAGAAGAAGAAGAAGAAGAAGAAGAAGAGGAGGAGGAGGAGGAGGAGGAGGAGAAGGAGAAGGAGAAGGAGAAGGAAAAGGAGAAGGAGAAGGAGAAGGAGAAGGAGGAGAAGAAGAAGAAGAAGAAGAAAGACCAGTTTCACTGCAACCTTGCCAACGTGGAATATTATCACTTTTTTAAAAAATGTTGGCAAATTTGCTAGGTCAAAACCAAACCAAAATAACCTAGTGCTACCTATTACATGCCTGCCCCCAACACAGACATCTGTGTGTTAGAGACATCCTGCACTGCTCAAGACCATCCCACTGTGACACATGGTCAGGTCTACCTCAGGCCCCCAGGCTCAGTGCACTCACCATTTCTCTGCTTCTCTCCTGGCCTGCCCTGGGGCGGAGTTAGTTCCTGTCTCCTCCATGTTCCAGGCACCCCTGACAGTATCCACATCTGGTTGGCTATCTATCTCTCCTGTTAGCCCAAGGGGCTCCTTGAGGACAGGATTTTGAAATCTATATTGGACTTGCCCCAGTATGTTATGATGCCCAGAACAGTATTTCTTAGGAATGTGGTCTATGGACCTCCTGTACTAGAGCCACCTGGAAAGCCTGCTTAACACGAATGTCCAGGCTGCATTCTAGACCTACAGTATGTGTGCTGGGAATTTACATCTTTTTGTTTGTTTGTTTGTTTGAGATGGAGTCTGGCTCTGTTGCCCAGGCTGGAGTACAGTGGCATGATCTTAGCTCAGATGCAACCTCTGCCTCCCGGGCTCAAGCAATTATTTTGCCTCAGCCTCCAGAGTAGCTGGGATTACAGGCGCATGCCACCACATCAGGCTAATTTTTGTATTTTTAGTAGAGACGGGGTTTCACCACGTTGGCCAGGCAGGTCTCAAACTCCCGACTTCAAGTGATCCACCCACTTCAGCCTTCCAAAGTGCTGAGATTACAGGCACGAGCCACCACACCTGGCCAGAATCTCCATCTTTAGCAGTCTAGCCAGGTGATCCTAGTGCCCACAAAAGCCTGAGGATACGTGACCCTGAGCTGGGTAGTTCTCAACAAGCAATTACTGAGTGGAAAATCCCCAGGTTGTGGCCCTGACCACTTCCTCCTCAGAGGTCATGGAGCAGAGGGCACCTGCAGTGTGTGTGTGTGGGTGGTGGTTGTTGGGGGAGTTGGGAGGGGGACATAAGAATTTTCCCTTCCAAAAGAGGGGTGGGGAACATAGGGCTGGGGTGGGGTATCCGGACTATACTCTGCAAGAGGGATGACAGCTTCCTGAGTCAACGGAAACTTGGGAGCAAGAAAGCTGCAGAGGAGGCTGCCGGCAGTACAGGATGCAGGGAGAACCCAGGCCTGGGGTTAAGGCCAGGAGACTCAATTCCAACTTTACTGTGTGAGTTTAGGTAAGTCATGTTCCTTCTCAGTTTCCCTGTCTGTGAAGGGTCAGGGCTGGAAGAGATGCTCTCTTCAGTCCTCCCGAGCTCCAGGGCAGCCCTTCTCCTAAGAAGTCTGGAAATAGAACCCCTATGCCCAGGTGACACTCACAACTCTGGGGTCCAGATCCTTGCTGCCAAGCAGACCAGAGCCCTGCAGTAGGTTCAACCTGAAGCAAACCTGAGATAGTAGGACACAGCTGTCAAAAGCAGACACAGTCAGGGTAGAATGAGAAGACGGGTCCAGGGCCGTGGAGAGCCACACGAGCTCAGACTGGGGCTGGTGAGATGCTCTGGAGTATGCTCTCCTTTTAGAGGGTAAACTGATACATTGGAAGATGTCCCAAAGAAACTGACAGGATGTAGGAGATGACTCAAAACCAAATGATCAGAGGGGCTGTTAACAGAACAAGGGTTGGTCAGCCTTGAGAACAGGCAGGAAGACCTGACTACTGTCTTCAAATCTCAGCAGGACTGTCATGGGTAGAAGCTGCTGGTGTGTCATCTACAGCCTTGGAGGACAGGATTGTGGCTAAGCACGAGGGGGTTCCAGAAGTTTTAGTTCAGTATGAAGAAAAATTTCAGAACCATCACAAACAGGTAGGCCGCCTTATTGGAGGATGGGGCATGGTGGTGGAAGTGAGCACTCCATCACTAGAAGCATGCAAGAAGAGGTTGGAGAGTCCCAACTTCATGCTGGAGATTGGACTAAGTGATCTTTGAGAACCCTGAACTCTAACAGTCTGTAATTCTAAAAAGCATCACTGATGTTCGGCAAGTGAAGGCCTCTGGTAAGCATAAAAAATTTATCTACTACAGGTGGTATGTAAAGACCACCAGCATTAATGGCACCTCAGGGAGCTCTGTTGAATGCTATTCAGGGAGCAGTATTTTGGGGTGAATGGCTGTAGTTACATATTCAAGCCTTTGGAATAGACTCCCAAACTTCCTTCAAATTCTGAGCCTCTCCAGGCAAGAGTGAATTAGGCAGAAGCAACTTGGATAGAAGCCGCCCAGCTATTCCTTACCTTGGGAATCCTAGTAGGATGGAAGGCAAGCGTAGCCCCAAGGGAGGTTCGGCCTGTCCTACAGACACTTGAGCTAGCCCTCTTTGGGAACCATCACTCCATTCTGTTTGTCAGCCTTCAAGGCTTGTGTATTTCGGATTAAGTGCTTTGTGTCCTCATTGTTCCTGCTTAACTTAGAGAATTTAGTAATTCAAGAAGACCCGTTCACCCAGCTTCTCCTTGTCCCATACATCACAGGCCTGGCTTCCTCTGGCGTGTAGTTCTATCACATCTATCCTGGCTGAGGAAGGCTTACGGGGACCCAGAGCAGGATTGGAACGGCCCCAGGGGCAGCTGACTCCAATCCCCACCTCCTTTTACAGATGGAAAAGCTGAGGCCCAGAGGAGGGTGGGCAGATGCCTTGTCAGAAGCTGCAAAGCAGAGAAGCAGAGCCCTGGGGAGAATCCAGACTCACAGCTGAGGCTGGAGTCCTTTCCATCCCCCTGATGCCAGGGCCAGCTTTATTTGAGTAGCTAAGCCTGAAGGGGAGAGGTGATTCTGAGTCTCAAGGGGCTCCGGTCACACCCTCCTCAATATCAGAGCTGCCTTTCCGGTGTCTGGCCCAGTACCACTAGTTTTGGGATCTAAGCAACCACAGTCAGAGCCCATTGGCCAAGGGTAGAGGCAGGAAGGAGGTGGGGGTGGAGGCCCAAGGGGCCCCACTCCAGGGCCTTCGGGCAGGAAGGGCGGGGCCTAAATGTTCAGAGCTGTTGAGAAACGTTAGTGTTCACACGCGAATTACAGAAGCTCAGAAGGAAGAACACCATAAATACAGGCCTCAGCCTCCCCATCTCTAAGATGGGCAGAGATATTCTGCCAAAGTAATGCCTGAATTTGATTTCATTGAAAATCAAACACTGCCAGGGACATTAAAGATTTAATTCATCCCCTTCATATCATACAGTGTGTGGTCAACATTTCCTCACTGGCTGGAGGACAGTCCAATGTGACTGTACAACCAACTTAAGGTTAGAAGTGCCAGGCTGCACCACTCAGCTGCGCTGAGGACACAGTCTACGCTCTGAACACCTGCAGGACCCCCAGAGCACACAAGTCAGGGGCGGATGTGGTCTCCACTGCTGCTATCTGACCCACTGATGCGGTGTCTCAGGGGAGGAAAGGACCACTTCCTTCTTAAACACCCCTGCACCTGCTGAGCCAGACCACAGCAGACAAGCAGCAGAAAGGCCTTGAGTGCAAGGCCTCGCTTCGCAGACGGTGACACTGAGGCCTAGAGAAAGCCTTTCTAATACACCTTATTTATTTTCTTCCTCCCTAGAGCTCCCATTTTCTTGTCCCATATCAGCTTCCCAGGGTGTCTGCTAGTTCTGGTTGCCTCAGAGGGCCTGGAGCTGGCAAAAGCACTAGACATTATTTCTAGCATTTGGGTCAGCCTGGCAGGCAGGACCCTGAAGGAGCTGGACAGAAAATGGTGTCAGTAGCTGGATGGGGGTGGGGGAAAAGACAGGCTAAGGGCCCAGATACCTGTCTCCCAGTCCAACGGCAAATTGGGAGTCCAGAGCCAAGGTCCTAGCTTGCCATCTGCTTGCTGTGTGACCTCAGGTGGGCACCCTTCCTCTTCTGTGCTTCTGTTCCCTCCCCTGCATGGCATGGAATTGTGCAATGGGATATGTAAGAGCCCTTCTGGTTTTGACATGCTGTGGATGGGGAAGAAGGGGCACAGTGAGGTCATCTTGCTATCTCATCTTCTATTGATCCTGTTCTGCTTGTTTGCTCTGGGCAGGGCAGGGGCAGTTTGACACACTCAGCTGTTAGCTCTGGTCATGGAGGGGGCTTCTCTGGAGAGCAGGAAAGGAGGGGCCCTTGCTCAGGAGGCCTGGGTGAGAACCTGGAGCCCTCAGCCCTCCACACCATCCCCTGTTCTTCAGCAGCCAGTGTAAGGGTGGTTGTAAAAGAGAGGGCAGGATTGCCTGAAGGCAGAGAATGACAGAGCTCAGCCACCTCCCAAGTTGCATGCAGCATGCTCCCAATTCTACAGTGGCACTGTCAGCAGAAATAAGTACCCATTAGTGAGGACAAAGAGGACGCACAGGATGCTCAGGGCAGGACCGTTTGCAGTAGGGAAACGCTGTAAACTAGGGACTGGCTGGATACACTCAGGGACATAATACTATGTCATTTCATTCATATGTTTAAGAGAGTGAAGTAGACCTTTACGTACAAACACGGAAAGGCATTTGGTAGAATACCGATATCCAAATTAAACTATTTCTTTTCTGTCACCCAGGCTGGAGTGCAGTGGCGTATTCTTCGCTCACTGCAACCTCCACCTCCCAGGTTCAAGCAATTCTCCTGCCTCAGCCTCCCCAGTAACTGGGACTGTAGGCATGTGCCACCATGCCCAGCTAATTTTTGTATTTTCAGTAGAGACAGGGTATTATCATGTTGACCAGGCTGGTCTTGAACTCCTGACGTCAGGTGATCTGCCCGCCTCAGCCTCCCAAAGTTCTGGGATTATAGGCGTGAGCCACCGTGCCTGGCCAACTATTACTAATGATTAAAAAACACACAGGAAAAAGTACCTGGAAAAGCACAAACTGATAACGGTTGTCATCTCCAGAGAATGGAGTAAAATTATTGTGGTCAAGGAAGGGTAGCTTCCATTTTACCTAACTTCTTAGGAATTTTTTTTTTTTTTAGTCGGAGTCTTACTCTGTTGCCCAGGCTGGAGTGCAGTGGTGCAATCTTGGCTCACTGCAGCCTCTGCCTCCCAGGTTCCAGTGATTCTCCTGCCTCAGCCTCTTGGGTAGCTGAGATTACAGGCATGTGCCACATGCCCGGTTAATTTTTGTATTTTTAGTAGAGATAGGGTTTCACCATGTTGGCCAGGCTGGTCTCAAACTCCTGACCTCAGGTGATCTGCCTGCGTCAGCCTCCCCAAGTGCAGGGATTATAGGCGTGAGCCACCACGCCTGGCCAATTCTTAGGATTTTTAAAGCAATAATACATTCAAGAATTACTTGTATACAAAGCAATTAACAACAACAAGAAAATGATACCTCTCTTGGAACCTGAAAGCCTCCAACAGAGTCATGGTACAGACAGAGAAATCAAGGCTGGGGAAGAGAATAGTTAGCAAAAGAGGCAGAAGTGGACCCATTCTTAGAATGACAAATACCAGAGGTTGGGAAGGACGTGTGTATGGGGTGCGGGGAATGAAGAAAGGCTGGTCAAAGGGTACAAACATACAGCCAGAAGGAAGGACTACATTCTAATGTTCCATAGCAACCATGAACTGTATACTTCAAAATAGCTAGAAGAGAGGACTTGAAACGTTCCCAAAACATAGAAATGATAAATACTCGAGGTGATGAAACTCCAAACAACCTGACTTAATCCTCACACAGTCTATACACCTAACAAAATTATCATTTGTACCTGGAAAGTATGTAAAATATTATATATCAATAAAAAATATAAAGAAGCAGGCCCCATTCTTGACTCCCAGTCCAGTGCTCTTTCCTCTACAGAAGCAGCTGCTGGTGTCCAAAAGCAATGGGCCCTGTCCAAGCACCTCCTTGTTTACAGTGCTGCCTCTTCTGCTGCCAAGCTGGGTTCCAAAGGGGAGGCACTGGGTTCTTATTGTCGTTTTTGATTGCTGGCAAGATGGGGATAGGGGATGACAGGGTGGGTAAGGAGCAGTTAACCTTGTGATATGAAAGTTTCTTAAAGCTGCTGTAACAAATTACCACACACTTGGTGGCTGAAAACAACAGAAATGTATTCTCTCACAGTTCTGGAAGTTAGAAGTCCAAATTCCAGGTGTCAGCCGAGCTGGCTCTTCTGGCCGCTGTGAGGGAGGATCTGTTCCCTCCCCCTCTCCCAGCTCCTGGTGGGTGCTGGCAATCCTCAGTTCTCTGGCTTGGAAGATGCGTCACTCCACTCCCTGCTCTTCTCCCTATGTGTCTGTGTCCAGATTTCCCTCTTCTTGTTGGGACACTAGTCACTGGATTAGGGCCCATCCAGTGTGACTTCACGGTAACTTGATTGCCTCTGCAAAGACCTTATTTCAAATAATGTCACATTTACAGGTTCTGGGTGAACATAAATGTAGGAGGGGACACTGCTGAATCCAGTAAAGGTAACAGCTTTTCTGATGTCCAGGCCACTAGGAAGGGACAGGGGCAGGGTCACATGGAGCAGTAGAAAATGGCAAGGAAGGCCACAAAGGTCATTGTACACTCAGTGAAAAAACACTCCATTGCAGAGAGAGGAGGAAATCTGGAAGTAGGTCAGACTGCATGTCACTTGTCTTGAGGGGGATGCATGGACGTGGATGGCTGTTTTAGGTATAGTACAGTGTTTGGCCTAGATGTTCTGGAAGGTTCAGATTTGAAAATAAGGTGACACAAGATAAACTATTTTTAGGGATTAAGATTCACCTGGCAAGACAAATAGGATGGCTTGTCTTCAGGTAATGGATGGGTTTAGATCTGCTAAAGATGGATGGATCTTCTCTTGCTCCTTCTCTCTGCCAAGGTGGGGCAGCAGGAGCTCCCTCCCCGCTGCCAGTCCTGCTGCAGTGGGGCTCCCAGGCTGGCCCTCTCCCCTGGTCACTGGGGACAGCTCACAGTGCTGAGGGTGGAGGATGCAGGGGACAGAGTGCCAGCCGTGCAGATGGAAGCCCAAGCACACCCTGAGGTGTCACAGCCAGAACTAGGGTCATCTGAGAGGCTCTTCCTTTCACTGGGAGGGTCCTTACACTCTTCAAGTTTATTTTTTGAATGTGAACATTCGTTAATTTCATACTGAGACCTCTTAGAGCTGCTTTTCCAGGCAGGTCTCAGACTCTTGTTCACTGGCTGATCTATGCACCCTGAGATGTCAGGGGGCAGCCCCTCCTACCCAGAGTTTCCCTGTCTTGATTTATATAGTAGCTTGCTTCTGTGCAATGAATTTAAAATTTCATCTTTTATGCCCTTTTTATGACAAAAAGAAACACAGAGCTGACGTGAAGCATAGGTCCCAAGCCTAAGAGCCAACTGAAGCAAAAATGGGAGTCCTTAGGTGTCTAGGAACTCGTCAGGCTCTCAGGGGACCTATATTAGCCACCCATGAATTCAATAGAGGAAAAGAATTAAAAACCTGTACATGTGCAGAAAATATATCACCAAAGGTCGTATCTCAAAATGCAGAGGGTATTGGGAATTATTCTAATGTGTTTTCGGTTGCCAAACACAAAAATCTGGTATTTAATCTCACAGGTCTTCCAGGGTGCCTCGTGCATGGAAGCCTGTACTGGCTTTAGCTAGGAAGATTGGTGGGCATTAGTTTCTAGGTTGGGCAAAATCACCGGCTTGGGGGCCATGTACATGCCAATATCTCCATGATGATTGGGGGCAGGGCACTGAGTGCTGCAGAGGCAGCTTTCCTGCACATTCCTCGACTGTCCCGCCCTTACCACCCGAGCTAGAAGATCAGATTTGCCAACTCTTCCTGACCGGAGGTCAAGGGCTGCTCCCAATTTCCTTCTGCCTAGGATGCCCTCCTGTATAACCTACCTGCCCCACAACTGCCTAACCCCCGCCCATCTTCAAAACTCAGCCAAGATGCCATCTCTCTAAGGGGCCTTCCTTGACCTGCTCTGTGTCCAAAGCCACACTGGCCCCAGGCAGGAGGAAAACACAAGGGATGTTCATCGATTACCAGGGTAGGAGATCAGACCACGTGTCCAAACTGGTTAAATAAGCCACGGAACAGCCACAGGACATTAGGTAGCCATTAAAAAGTCCATGTTTCCATGGACTACTTAACATGGGAAAATGCCCCCGGAAGAATATTAAGTAACTAGAATATAACCATATAAAACATATTCTTAGCTTTATACAGATAGTCATACTTACATCTACAATATACATAGGAAAAAATAGTACAAAGAATGACACTGAAATGTACACAGTGGCTATCTCTTAATGGTGAGATTAAAAGATTTTTAAATTTCTTATACTTTCCCAAATTTTGAAATTTTGACTCAAAACCTAATAATCAGAACAATTCCATTTTTTAATGGAATCATAAATATTTGCTAGTTGCAAGCTTGCATCCCCTCTAATATCCTTGCCAAAATGCCACCTGACCCCTGCTTGAACCCTCCAGTGACGGGAACTCACTACCCTTTGAGGCCTTTTTTTGGCCACTTCTTCCTCATGAGTAGAAATCTGCTGGCTTTAGCCTCCCCCACTGGCCACAGTGCTGCCTTCTGGAACAACAGCGAACAAAGCTGCTTTCCATGCCCCTTGATAAGACTTCAGAGATTTGAAGGCAGAGGCCAGACGCTAGGCTGCATCCTCTCACCCTGCCCACATCAGCCTTCCAAGGACACTAATATCCTTTACCTCCCACGTCCCAAGGTACTTTCCTTGGGTACAATCTAGGCAGTGATGTCCTTAAAACATAACATTAAGCCTATGCCTCCTTATCTCTTTCTTTTTTTTTTTTTTTTTTTTTGAGACGGAGTCTTGTTCTGTCACCCAGGCTGGAGTGCAGTGGCGCGATCTCGGCTCACTGCAAGCTCCACCTCCCGGGTTCACGCCATTCTCCTGTCTCAGCCTCCCTAGTAGCTGGGACTACAGGTGCCCGCCACTGTGCCGGGCTAATTTTCTGTATTTTTAGTAGAGACGGGGTTTCACCGTGGTCTCGATCTCCTGACCTCATGATCCGCCCGCCTCGGCCTCCCAAAGTGCTGGGATTACAGGCGTGAGCCACCACGCCCAGCCTCCTTATCTCTTTCAAAGGCATCCTTCCTGCCAGTCAGGGTATTAGGGACTCTGTCACATACAGTCTTTCATCTAATCTTTAGAACAACCCTATGTATGACATAAGAGCTAATACCACGCCTGTCTTGCAGATGAGGAAACTGAGGCATGGAGAAGCCAGGCCACTCTTAATTCACTTAATGGATCTTCCATGCACGTAGTCAGGACTGAACCAGCATCCAACCCAGAGCCCAGTGTGGTCGACCCACACATGTTTGCCAAGTTAGTAAATGAATAGGTGAACTCCGTGTTAAAGGCCATGCCCTTGGTGTCTACTGGTTGATTTCAGAATTACCCATGCCTGCACCAGCCTCTTCCATATCATTCACGCCTGTCACCTGGCTTGCTACATGGACGTACTCATGAAGGGCTGCTGAATGACTGACCCACCGAGTACCTGTCACCTGAGGCCCAGCTTTGGCAGCGGTGCTGAGCCCCTTCTCAGAGGCCCTGCTTGGAACTATGGAGCTGTAGCCACAGCCTTTGGGACTGGAGAGTTCAAACATCATTCCTGGCACTCTGCAGAGTCACACAAAGGGAGTCAGCCGCGAGGTGCCTCCTGAACCGCTCCCCTGCACTCCCCCACCCCGCCCCGTTCTACCCTATTGCCCAAGGGAGGCTGGTAACCTGTTGGGGATAGGAAGGCCTCTCCTTACCACCATGACCAGCAAGCCCCCAGAAGTCTTGTTTCCTTGACCCCTACCCATTCTGCCTGGCCTTCTCCTGAGTCCTCCTGGGGCATGGGACCACATTAGCCATGGTCTTTGCCAAGAAGAAGGGTTTAGGCAGGACCACACAATCCAGATGGTTCCTCAGTACCCACTCCCAGTCTGCCGGGAACCCCATTTATTCATTCCCAGCATTTCAACCTGTCCCAATAAGGCAGTGACCTAGTCCCAGGCCAGGCCTCTCAGGGTGGTCTAGAACATCTCGTCAGCCAAGCCCAACAGGCACCATAAACCACAGAACTCAGCAGACCCCCAGATCCTTGAACCTGGAGAGACATGAGAAGGCATCACAGTCAAGCTCCTGTCCCTAGCCAGGGTAATCCTTGCTAAAAGCACCAGCCTCATTCCTTGCTGCCTGCCACCTCTATTCTCCACAAAGAACCCCCTCACGCTGTGCTTTCAGTGGCTCAGGCTTTGCTTAGGCCTTGGCCATGAGTGGGTAATTCCTGCCATACTTTCCAAACCACCCTCCCTCCAAAAACCCTTCCTGCATCTCTCAAGGCTGAATGTGATGCTCCTGCTGCTCCCTGGGCCAACCCCTAGCATGGCTCTTATTTGTCCCTCATTCACTCAAATATCTACTTAGCACCTGTTCCGTGGTCTGCATGAGGCAATGAGCACCAGATGGAGAGTGCAGAAAGCTAGGCTCAACTGCACAGCTTTGCCACCAACTGGCTGTGTGACTTTGGACCCATCATTCCTCACTGAGCCTCAGTTTCCTCGGTAAAGTGGGAAAGATTCTGCAGCTCAGCCTAGCTTTCAGGGCTTCTGTGAGACTGGGCAGGATGTGAAAGCATTCTGCAAACATGCAGGGTGAGTCATGATTATCAGAACCTAACCCCTCTGTAGCCTGAGCTCATTTTTGTCCATCCCATCCCTGGAGTCCCCCTCTCTCCCAGGGGGCTGATAGCCTGTTGGGGATGAACTTGGGAGCTCATGCCTTCCAAGGGGTTGGCACCTGGGTGAGAAACTGGGCAGGAGCACAGCCTACAGGGATGGCAACTTTAAACAAAACCAGCCCATAAATCTTGCCATATAGGGGCAGGGGCCTGGCATGGCTGGGGCCAAGAAGGCATGCCAGGCTGTTCTGTGGCAACAAAAGTAAAAGATTTTATGCTAAAGTCATCAAGAAGCCACTGGAAGCACAGTGGGATGAGGTGGAGACAAAGAACACGGGGCCAGGGGACTAGATACCTGTGTTCTGCTCTGCGTTGCTCTGTGACCTCAGTCATGCCCCTTCCCTTTTCTAGGCCTTAACCTCGTATCTGTATAGCGGATGCATCATCAGTCCAGGTGGTACCTAAAGGCCCTTTCAAACTCAGACAGGCTGTGCCAGCTTTACTTGCCCTTCAGAGCTTTGGCTGTGCCAGGGACAGGCAGGAACAGCTGGTAAGTCTCTCAGAAGAAGCAAGAGCCAAAGAAGCTGTGCTTACTGTGACCTCCTCTTCCAGCTTGTGGAAGGGTCAAGCTGTTCCCTGCTTCCTCTACCTCTGGGTAGACGGAATTCACCCTCGGTCCACTTTGCAAGCTACAAGGTTGACACAGGTGTAGAGAACACAGACTCTCAGATCCTTAGGGATCATCCTGCTCATCACTTCCCATATAGGGAGAAACTGAGACCCAGGGAGCCACAAGGGCTTGCTTGGGGTCACCCAGTATGTTTGTGGCACCACTAGGACTTACACTCAGGACTAACGTCTGCCTACCACTAGCTCAGTTACAAGTCTCAGCCGAGGATCAGGTCTCTCCACCTTGTTATCCGTCAGCCAGCCCCTTCCTTCTACTGATAGAGCCAAGCCTCAGTTTCCCTGTTGGAGTGAGGAAAGACATGAGGGTTTCTAGGTCAGGGGTTGGTGAGGAGTTTCGATCTGGTAATAAAGGGAGAGCAAGGAAAGCCAGGAGGTATCAGACAGAGCAGGGAGTAGAATCCTCCAGGCTAGGACAGGACTGTTAGGCAGAAAAACCTGTACTCAAGGCACAAGCAAAGCAGGAGCAGAGGGAGGACTAAAGTTCATTACAAAACTATTAAATATTGTCACAGTTTGGGACCTCTCTGGGTCTCAAGGGGGAATGATAATAATGTTTATGGGATCATCTAATCCCACCTGGCTAGGGGGCAGGCAGTGGTAGGAAAAGGGGCCAGAAATTGAGGGTCCTCCTTCCCCTCTGCTTCACAGTGTCCCCCGAGGAGGCTATCCTTCTAGCTCCAGGTTCTGACCTTCTGGGCTCGGCAGACCCCAAGGGGCAGCTGGTCTCACTATAAGAAACCTGAGAATTGTCCCCTGGGCCCTAACCCAGCTCCAAGGCCCCTTGGGGGATGGACAGGAAGGGAGGAGAGGGCCACAGAAGGCAGTAGATCTCCTCCCTCTTTGGCCCCTCCCAGTTACCCCAAGGGCAGCCCACACTCACCAGCTCTGGGGCCTGCAAGAGCCCTAAGACCAGCGCCTCAAACTTTAAAGCGTCATCACCTGGGCATATTGTTAAAACGCAGCTTCTCTCTTGGCAAGACTGGGCCAGAGCCTGAGATTCTGCATTTCTAACAGGTCCCGAGTGATGCCAATACTGCGAGTCTGTGGCACACTCTTCCAGCAGCCCTGAGATTATCAGCCTCTAACGCCGCGGGGAGGAAGCCGAAGGCCCAGAGAGGTCAAGTCACTTGTCCATGGCCACACAGCGAACAGCCCCAGACCGAAAGCAGAGGGCACCTGCCACAGACACACGACATCTCCCCACCCGAGGCAGCAGCAATCAGCTGCAGTTGCCTGGGCCGGGTGCCGTGTTTGTAAACTCGGCTGCTTGGTGCGGCTCCGGTCGGGGTAAAGGGCGCCTCCCAGCAGAGCCTCCCTCGTCTCTGAGCCGGCGTCTCCAGGTTCTCAGTCCGGTACCCCGGGCCGACCAGAGAGAACCCGGGGCGCCGAGTCCCCTAGGCAGAGCGATTCCGCACTCCCCTCTCCTCGGAAAGCAAACTTCTCCGCCGGCGCCCTTTACCTTTTTCGGGGGTTTGCAGCTGCTCAGCCTGCTATGTCTGCAGCCCATCCTCCTCCGGGGGCTCCCGGACGCCGCTTCCCAACTCCGGGGCCCCCAGAGGAGCCTGCGGTCCGGGCCCCGCTGCCCGCTCCGCGCCCGCCGGCTGCGGCTGCAGGCGAGACCCTGAAACTGAACCTGGAAGCGCTGTATTGAGCCTGAGCTGGGGCTGCCGCGCGCCGTAAATACCCGAAGAGCGGGGCCTCCGCGTAGCCTGCAGGGCCAGCGGCGCGGCCACCAGAGGCAGGTGACCAGAATCTTTCTAAATAATAGGAAACTCTGGTCAGGGCAGAAACAAAAACCTTGAGGAGCAACAGATGCTTTTCCAAACCCTCAGCTAAGCAAGGGCCATGGGAAAAAATAATTAAAACAATTATTTGATAAACTAACAGCTATCATTTATTGAGGGCTGTTTTTGTCCCGGTTGTTTTATACATTTTATTTATATTTCTTGCCATATCCGTGCAACAAAGGTATTACTTCCTCCATTTTACAGGTGAGGAAAATGGTGTTCAGAGATGCAAAATGATTTGCCTAAGGCCACATGGCTAGTAAGTTACCACAGCCCAGATAGAATCCAGTTCCTTTTTTTTTTTGGTGCTATCATAGCTCACCGCAGCCTCAAACTCCTGGGCCCAAGCGAGCCTCCCAGCTAAGCCTCCTGAGTAGCTGGGACTACAGAGGCACACCACCATACCCAACTAATTTCTTTTCTTTTTTCCAATCTGATTTTGAACGAATGCCCTCAAGCGATCCTCCCACCCTGGCCTCCCAAAGCGTAGGGATTACAGGCTTGAGCCACTGCACAGAATACAGTTCTAACTCCAGAACCTAAGCTTTGACTCAATGGCCTACAAATAAATAATAATACTAAGTTTATTTAATTTATTTATTTATTTATTTTTGAGACAGAGTCTCGCTCTGTTGCCCAGGCTAGAGTGCGGTGACACAATCTTGGCTCACTGCAACCTCTGCCTCCCAGGTTCAAGTGATTCTCCTGCCTCAGCCTCCCAAGTAGCTGGAATTACAGACAAGCACCACAACACCCAACTAATTTTTGTATTTTTAGTAGAGACAGGGTTTCACCATTTTGACCAGGCTGATCTCAAACTCCTGACCTCAGGTAATCTGCCCGCTTTGGCCTCCCAAAGTCCTAGGATCCCATGCCCGGCCAATAATACTAAGTTTAATTTTAATACCTCCTTACTTCTGGGCTGATAGTTTTTTCCACCTCACAAGCATCTGTAATATTTGACTCTATGCATCTTGGATGGATGTTATTCATCACAATAACCTCTTGAGGCAGGCCAGGTATGGTAAGACTACGGGACATAAAATGTCAGTGTCTAGGAAAAGGAGCTTTTGTTTATCTTCACTTTGTTATTAGCTGAGGTTTCTGGAATGGCAATGCAGGAAAAAGATAACTAATTTTGAAAATCAGTGTGTATGCCTATTTGTGTGTATATTGGAATATTAGATTCAGGGCCAAAACTCTTGGAAAGGTGTGCTGTGAAAAGTGCTTAGACTCATGAATGGGGAAAGAATATGAGACCTCAAAAAAATTGCTCCCTCCATAGAGTACAAAACCAATTGCAAAAGTGTGTAAGAAAGGAAACTAAGGAAATGTGAAATTAGGTTCTCAAAAGCAGGTATAATAGAGAATGGTGGCTCACAAAGTGTGATTCCCAAATCAGCATTGTCAGCACTACCAGCCACCTTTGTTGGAAATGCAAATTCTCAGGCCCCACCCCTGGCCTAAACTCTGGGGATGGGGTTTAGGAATCTATGGCTTCATGAGCACTCCAGGCATGTCTGGCCCGGGCTACATTTGAGAACCCCTGCCATAAGACGTGCTCCACAGGTCCTGAAGAAACAGGGTATGCTTAAATTATACTTAAATTAACAATGTTTATTGGAGCAGTGCTCGTGATTAAAAACAAAGAACACAAAACAACCTAAACAGCCAAGAAAAGAAGCTTGGTTAAATACCTTATGCTGTATCCATAAAAATAGGATGCCACATAACCAGCAAAAATACCGAAGATGAATTTTTTTGTGTTACAAAACGTAACAGATTCATTTTCATTAAAAAAAAGTATTGAGTGACTACCACTGTATTGGTGAGATTTTGAAATTTTAAAACTGTTTTTTGTTTGTTTGTTTGTTTTTTGAGACAGAATCTTGCAATATCACCCAGGCTGGAGCACAGTGGAGTGATCATGGCTCACTGCAGCCTCAATCTTTCAGGCTTAAGTGATCCTCCCACCTCAGCCTCCCGAGTAGCTGGGACCACAAGTGCATGCTCCCAAGCCCAGCTAATTAAAAAAAAAAAAATGTGTAGGCCAGGCACAGTGGCTCTTGCCTGTAATCCCAGCACCTTGGGAGGCCGAGGTGGATGGATCACCTGAGGTCAGGAGTTCGAGACCAGCTTGACCAATATGGTGAAACCCTGTCTCTACTAAAAATACAAAAATTAGCCGGGTGTGGTGGCATGCACCTGTAGTTTCAGCTACTCGGGAGGCTGAGACAGGATAATTGCTTGAACCTGGGAGGCGGAGGTTGCAGTGAGCCTAGATTGTGCCATTGCACTCTAGCTTGGGCAACAGAATGAGACTCCCTCTCAAAAAAACAAAACAAAACAAAAACGTTTTTGTAGGCCAGGCTCAGTGGCTCATGCCTGTAATCCCAGCACCTTGGGAGGCCGAGGCAGGTGGATCACCTGAGGTCAGAAGTTCAAGACTAGCCTGGCCAACATGGTGAAACGCTGTCTCTACTAAAAATACAAAAATTAGCCAAGCCTGGTGGTACATGCCTGGGATCCCAGCTACTTGGGAGGCTGAGGCAAGAGAATCACTTGAACCCGGGAGGCAGAGGTTGCAGTGAGCTGAGATCGTGCCACTGTACTCCAGCCTGGGCAACAGGGTGAGATTCCGTCTCAAACAAACAAACAAACAAAATTTATAGAGGGTATCACTATATTGCCCAGGCTGTTCTCAAACTCCTAGCCTCAAGCAATTCTCCCACCTCAGCCTCCCAAAGTTCTGGGATTACATGCATGAACCATTGAGCCTGGCTTCATTTTCTTGTATTAAAAAATGAGGGCTGGGTGCAGTGGCTCAGGACGCCTGTAATCCCAGCACATTGGGAGGTCGAGGCAGGTGGATCACGAGGTCAGGAGATTGAGACCATCCTGGTTAACACGGTGAAACCCCTTTCCTATTAAAAATACAGAAAATTTACCTGGGCGTGGTGGCGGGTGCTTGCAGTCCTAGCTACTCGGGAGGCTGAGGCAGGAAAATGGCATGAACCTGGGAGGTGGAGCTTGCAGTGCCAAGATAGCGCCACTGCACTCCAGCCTGGGCAACAGAGCATCTCAAAATAAAAAAAGAAGAGTATGCACTTGTTACTGTTATAATAAAAAATACTATTTTAATATGAAAAACTTCACTTTTAATATGTTTTTAAACCCATGCATGAAACTATCATTAGTTTTTCATCATCAAGCCATGGGCAGTTCCGTGAAATCCTAAAGAAATGGACAATGACTGTGATTAATTAGGTAGAAAAGCAACATAAAGGGCAAAGATGGCTGAACTGTGAGCATGAGATCCAAACCCGTAAAGTGATCCTGAACCAGTCATTTCTCCTTTCTGAGAGTTTCTCGTCTATATGTTGAAGAGTCGAACTCTCCAAAATTGACCCCAAATTTATTGTCAACAATTGAAATTAATAACTTGGGGCCAGGCGTGGTGGCTCACACTTGTAATCCCAGCATTTTGAGAGGCCTAGGTAGGCAGAACACTTGAGGCAAGGAGTTTGAGACCAGCCTGGACAACATAATGAGACCTTGTAAAAAAGAAAATTTTTTTAAATTAGCTGGGCATGGTAGCGCGAGCCTGTTGTTCCAGCTACTCAGGAGGCAGAGGCAGAAGGATTGTTTGAGCCCAGGAGTTTGTCATTACAGTGAGCTACGATCATGCCACTGCACTCCAGCCTGGGTGACAGAGCAAGACACTGTCTCTAAAAATAAATAAAGTAGAAGAAAATAAAATGAAGAGCTTGGAGTGGTGGGTGGGAACTAGGAGGCAAGTCCTTTCCCTGGAGCCTCTGCTCTCAAGACATCTTGCCTCCAGCCTCTTTAAGCCTCCTGGGAGAGCAGGTTCAGATTTCACATTTTCCCACTGCTGGATTTTTGGTTATGTGTTTGAAGTTCATGCCTGAGAAACTTGAGTAGCATGAGTTTGACAAAGTTGCCAGTGAGATTTTTGGTGGTTGGCATACCAGTCAGGTTAGGTTTTGCTGAGATAATAAAAAGCATAAAAATCTCAGTGACTTAACACAAGAGAAGCTAAGTTTTTGCTCACACTACATGCCCAGAATGGGCAGGCAGAGGGCTCTGTTTCACAGAGAAGTTCCACATCATCGTATAACATAGCCTTCTCAACATGACGGCTTTAGGATATGCTGAGCAAAGAAAAGGGAGTGTACAGAAAATAGTGCATAGGGCCTTAACTACTTCCACTTGGAGGGGACACACATTAGGTCCACTCACATTTCATTGGCCAAAGCAAGTCACACAATCATGCCCAACTTTAAGAGGATGGGAAAGTGCAATGTGTGTGCAGGAGAGGAGAATCAGAAATATTGGCAAATAGCATAATGTCTAGCATAGTTAGCAATTAACAAGCAGCTACTACTTCTTGGGCAAGTTGGGTGACTCATCCTGATTTGCCTAGGATTTTCCCACTCCTAGCCCCGGAAGTCCCATGTCTCCAGAGACGCTTCAGTCCCAGGCATGTTGGGATGGTTGGTCACCCTATGGCCAAGGCATAGTCAAGGTGTAAGAGAAGACTCAATTCTTGTTCTTGAATGAGTTATAATCTGGGGTGCTTTCGTTTGACATTTGATCTATACATAAGAAAAAATGGGAAACAATACGAAATAGGTTTTATAAAGCTAATACCAAGTCGTGTGCAGGAGGTATTGGCATTAAAGGGAGACAAGATACCAAGGTGGGTGGGGATAGTCAAGGAGGACTTCATGGGGGAATACTACAGCCAAAGGATATTCATACCAAAAGGAATTCTAGAATATCAGGTTGGATTGGAATTTGATGCTTGGCTTCTACCGCTTGCAATTAAGAACACTGACTAATATAAATCTCTTGTTATAATTTCCTTTCTAGGTGCTTATGCAGCCTATGTTTAATACTTTCAGTGATGAGGAAATCACTACCCATCTTTTCATATCTTGGGGGAGGGGAGAAGCAAGGAGGAGTGATTATAAGAGGGAAGAACAGCATGAGTCAAGTCGGATTAGGGCATGGAGGCTGGTGAGTTAGGCAAGGAGGGATTCATGTTGTGTGTAAAAGAACAAAAGTTGGTGGTGTGGGCTCTTGGGGGGCATATTGGAAATAATACGAGGATTATTCCCAGCATCTTTCATGAGCAAAATATAATATACCCATATGTAAAAAATTTTGCACAGAATTTCAGGCAGTTCAGGGACCCCACGTAGCCCATGCAGTGGGGCTGTGCTTGGATCCCAGGTGAAGAACCTCTCGGCTCAGTGGTCACTGAGTGGTCAGCTCGGTGGTCCCAATTACCCTGATTTGATCATTACACATTGTATACATGTATGATATATCACATGTATGCCCAAAATATGCACAATTATTAAAGGTCTCTCTAGCCCTAAAGCTTTTTCTGTGTAGGTTCTTCTGATTGGGCCCAAATATTCCCCAAGCACATGTCCTCTGCCCAGAGTGACTTTCTTCACAATCCACCTCTGTGGGTTATAGTTCTATCCATACCTCGAGGAGCGGCTCCAATGCTCTCTCCTTCCAAAAGCCTGGCAGCACTTGTTCTGTGGCTCTATGAGCACACGTGGTGGTTTTCCTCTGAGTTGTAGTTGTTTGTGTGCTCTCGGTTCCCTCCCTAATGGATGAAGGGCTATACAGCTCTGTCTCCTCCCTCCTCACCCCATCCCATCCCACTGAGAGATTGCTAGTTGCCTTACTCAACTTCCATTCTTCTCTCTTCCGTAATTACAGAATCCTGATCATTCTTTGGGCCGGCAAAGTACTGGGCTAACAGGCTACTTACACAGCTTTCCTTGCACCTAGGGGTGGCCAGGGACATGGAAGGGGAAATTATGGGTTGAGGCTTCCAGGAAAACTTTTAATGAGAGGATGACTCAGCTGGAAGCAAGACTCCCCTATTTTGTGCTTCCCTTTCCTGCCTGGAATACAGACCGGATGGCTGAATCCTGGCAGCCATCTTATTACCCAGTGCCAAAATAAGGAAGGAGTCTTGATCTCTGATTAACTTATGGTGTCCCAATACCAGCCTTGATCAACTACTTCCAAACGTTTTCACATAATGAACAACAAATTAGTTTAAGCCAGTAGGGAAATTATAGTTAACAATAATTAATTATATTTTTCAAAATAGCTGGAAGAGAATTGTAATGTTCCCAACACAAAGAAAAGATAGATGTTTGAGGGGATGAATATCCCAATTACCCTGATTTGATCATTGCACATTGTGTACATGTATGAAATAGCACATGTATACCCCGGATATGTACAACTATTATATATCAACTTACAAAAATTTTTTGAAATTTGTTTTAGCCAGTGCTGTTGAGATTTTGTTACTTGCAGCAGAGTGCAATTTCTAGCCAATACATAGGTCACTAATTAAGATTGGTTATATTAAATTTAATTAGAATAATTTACTCTTAGGGACACTCTGTAAAGCCCCAGCTTCAGTTCTGGAGATGGGAAATGAGGCTGTGTTGATTAAGGTTTCCTGGGTTTTCTGGACTCTGGATAGAAAGGTTGGTTTTGGCCAGGCATGGTGGCTCATGCTTGTAATCCCAGCCCTTTGGGAGGCTGAGGCAAGTGGATCACTAGAGGTCAGGAGTTCAAGACCAGGCTGGCCAACATGGCAAAACCCTGTCTCTACCAAAAATACAAAAATTAGCCAGGCATGGTGGCATGCGCCTGTAATCCCAGCTACTCGGGAGGCTGAGGCATGAGAATCTCTTGAACCCAGGAGGCGGAGGTTGCAGGGACTAAGATTGTACCTCTGCACCCCAGCCTAAAAAGAAAGGTTGGTTTTGACAGGCTCCTCTTGGAATATACTTGAAGAATAAGAACACCTAAAATTGTTGAGTCCTTAGAGTTCTATTGGAGTATTTCTCAAGGTATGGGCAGGCTCATTCGCTTCAGAAGCATCAGGGATTGGTTAAAGTGCAGTTTCTCTGGAATTCTCTCTCTTTTCCCCATCCACTGAATAAGGACTGAGAGGACTGAGTCAGAGGAATCTTCACACTCAAGGTTGAGCTTTACTGCCCCAAAGCTTGTGTGGGTCTCCTTGCCAGGGAACTGAATTGCTACATTGATTGGATTGGATTGTGTTGAATTAAATAAAAGGATAAGTCCTTGGAAAGGAGAATTGAATCTGAGTAACACTACTTAGCAAGAAGCCATCCCTGCCTATTTTCCCAGGAGAGCTGTGGTTTGGGATTTGGGCTGCCTTGGGAGAGGCATCAAAAGATTCACTTTACCACTTTCTTTACCAAGAGTCAATTCATGTAAATCATGGTCGCCCAGTGCTTTCTCTGTTCAGTGAGGTTCAGATAAAGATCCTTAAAGAGCTTGGATGGTAAGAGTAGGAGGAGCACAGAACATCACCTAGAAATACTCTCTCTCTCTCTTTTTTTTTGAGACAAAGTCTCGCCCTGTTGCCCAGGCTGGAGTGAAGTGGTGCAATCATGGCTCACTGCAGCCTGGACCTCCGGGGCTCAGGTGATCCTCCCATCTCAGCCTCCTGAGTAGCTGGGGCTATGGGGATGTGCCACCATGCTTGGCTAATTTTTGTATATTTTTGTAGAGACAGGGTTTTGCCATATTGCCCAGGATTATCTCAAATTCCTGAGCTCAAGTGATCCTCTCGTCTTGGCCTCCCAAAGTGCTGGGATTACAGGTGTGAGCCACCATGTCCAGCTGCCTGGGAATATTCTCTAGGGGAAACTGCACATGCCCTCCTTAAGTGAGCTGTAGGGTCTGGAGGCCACTAGGAATGAACAGGAGTGAAGATTTCATTACATCAGTGACTCTCAAAATGTGGACCAGGGTTTAACAGCATCAGCATCTCTTGGGAAATTATTACAAAAGCATCAGACACCCTGGGTGTGGGCCTCAGCAATCTGTGTTTTAACATCTTCTCCCCATAATTGTGATGTGTGCTTATGGTTGAGAACCACTGCTTTAGACCTTCATGTCCTCCTCATGTTTGATAGATGTCTGGTAGACTTAAAGAAAATGCACACAGAGATGAGGGACAAAGTAGGGTCCAGGGCTCAGTGAGTTGAGGGGTAAGCACTATTTTCTAGGGTTGAGACATCCTTGGCAGCACTGGGTGTCTAGTGTCTAGACCACCCCTACCTGCATCCTTCGTATGAAACATGGTGGACTGTTCCATGAGCCAGGCCCTGAGCCACCCCACATCTAGAGACCATAGGAGAATCCTTCCTTGCTTTGGAGATTCTGAGGCTCCCTTTTGGATACAGTCTTCTGATGAGCAGCATGTTGATTTACATGTAATTGAGTGAGCAGGACTCCAACATTAGCTTGGGTCTTTCCAGGCTCATACCAGAGCTGGGTATTCACTTATCTGGCTGCACACAGTCAGTAAACTCCCTACCCCTCTACCTTGCCTCCCCCGATATACATCTCATCAGGGGATTGTCTGCACCTTCTGCATATTCCCACTGACGTCATGCTCTCAATTGTATCCAATTGCAAACACATTAACTGTATAGGCTTGTTCAGTGGATCCTCATTTCCAGCAGCCCACTTCATTCTTTGATTTGAAAAGTGAATATTTTTCAACCTATATAACCTGCTATTTAATCATAACTTAAGCAACCCTTTTCCAACAGACAACTATGCCTTGACCCTTCCTTCTGGAAAACCTGGCATTTACTGGTCCTGGGTCCTGATGCATCTTCCTTGTCCTACCCTAGTGGGAGGGTCTTACCCACATAAAACAATGGGAATGAGAGTTGGAGGATGGTGAGGTCAGCAACTGGGCTTTCCGGACTGAAAACTGGACCACATGAGTTAGCAAAGAAATTTTGTGACTTATGTATATTTTTATTGATCTGATTCTATTCATGCATTACTGTTTGCCAAAATATTGGAATTTCTGGGACATGTAGAGGGATAAGGAGATAGAATAATATTTGTAAACGGGAGTGGCCCAGAACATATGGGAGATATACTAGGTCTGCAGGTTAAGACCCAAATGTCTATAGGGCTAGGTAGGTACCTACATTAGAAAAAGGCCAGTATAAGTTGGGGACATGTGCAAACTGGGGGCCATATACCCATCCAAAAGGAGCACAGGTGGCTGCACTGCAGTGGATTGGTGTTAGAAGGAAATGGAGGCGCTGATTGGCCTGACCTTCTAATTTTCTAAGTGAAACTGAAAATCTTTTCTTTCTTTTTAAGAGATAGGATTTTGATGTGTTGCCCAGGCTAGAGTGCAGTGGTTATTCACAGGCACGATCTTGGTGTACTGCAGCCTCAAACTCCAGGGCTCAAGTAATCTTCTGCCTCAGCCTCCCAAGTAGCTGGGACTCTAGGTACATACCACCATGCCCGGCTCAATCTTTTTATTTTTATTTTTGTCAAGGTCTCACTTTGTTGCCCAAGCTGAAGTGCAGTGGCAAAATAATGGCTCACTGCAATCTCAACCTGCTAGGCTCAAGCGATCCTCTCATCTCAGCTTCCTGAATAGCTGGAACTACAGGTGCATGCTACCACGCCCAGATAATTTTTGTATTTTTT
>NW_012122932.1:5582563-5620122 GCF_000951035.1 Colobus angolensis palliatus
ATTTCCATGTTTATTGATCTGTTTATTAAGGTTTGAGTCTTATTTTTGTCCATTTCTATTTTCCAAGAAATTAATATGTTGAAAAATTATTATTATTACTATTATTATTGAGACAGGATCTCATTCTCTTGCCTAGGCTGGGGTGCAGTGGTGTGATCATAGCTCATTGCAGCCTCCAACTCTTAGGCTCAAGCGATCCTCTCATCTCAGCTTCCTGAATAGCTGGAACTACAGGTGCATGCTACCACGCCCAGATAATTTTTGTATTTTTTGTAGAGATATGGTTTCATCATGTTGGCCAGCCTGGTCTCGAACTCCTGGGCTCAAACGATCCTCCTGTCTCAGCCTCCTAAAGTGCTGGAATTACACATGTGAGCCACTGTGTCCAGCACCCCCCACTCCTTTTTAATGTAAAATCTTTCTCTTTTACACAAACACAAGCACACAAATCACCATGTAAGCTAAACAAAATATTTGCAGGAGGTTACATCGCCTGTATTCCAGGTAGACAAACAATGCAACCAGGGTTATGGAAAAATGCCATGGAAGCAAAAACAGTGATTAACTCTGTCTGGGAGAGTGAAAGCTGGGGCAGGCTTCTCCAAGGATGTGATATCTGAGCTGAGCTGTGTAGATTAAGCAGGGGTTCTGCTTGTCCACAAAGTGGGAAGAACATTTTATGCCCAGTATGGCACTCTCAGGGGGGGCCTCAGAGGCTCAGTGCAGCTGGAATGCTGGGGGAATGCAGGGAGTGAGGAAGATACAGACAGGCAGAGGCCTTGAAGGCCTGGCGGAGACATTTTTCCTTTATCCTGTAGGAGTGGGAGTGGTGTGGTCAGATTGGTGGTATCCAAGGTCACTCTGGGGCTCACGTGGAGAATGGAGAGGAAACGCTGTCCTGGAGCAGTCGAGCATCTACTGGAACGGTTCATGAGTGTGTGGGTGAGGATCCCAAAGGCACTTTGGTGCAAAATGATTGCAGCTTTGAGGTACAGCTTGGGCCCTGTTCTCACAGAGTTCCCGGACTGATATAATAAGGTAACTACGGTGCGCAGCAGTGTGGGGCGCGTTTGGGTAGGCGGAGAGCAGTTTCCTTTACTCTGAGCCTGGGAGGCGGCAGCTAGCCGTCCGCCGGTAGTGTTGTGGTTACCAGGGCCTTGGGTTACAACACATGTTTGTTTTTTAAAAACATTGTGATACCTTTTAAATCAGAGCCCTGGACAGGATCCAAGGACAGTAGCAAGGACCAGCCCCCATGGTGCTTCTTAAAGAAGCAGCTGCAGAGAGAGGGAGGGAAACTTGGGAACCTGGATTTCTGGGGGAGCCCAAGTTCAGGCAGGGCTTGGAAGCTGGGCAAGGCTGGACGCAGCCTCCAGTTCACCCCATGCCTCCTCTTTCTTCCTCAAGTCGCTTTTGGGTCAGGAGCACTTGGAGAAGATGAACAGTCTTCCAAGCTGTCTTGGAAAGCTACGAGTGGTAGCTTTCCAGGAATGTAGAATCCAGCTCCTCGAAAGAAAGGAAGACCAGGCCGGGCGTGGTGGCTCACACCTGTAATCCCAGCACTTTGGGAGGCCGAGGCAGGTGGATCACGACATCAGGAGTTCAGGACCAGCCTAGCCAAGATGGTGAAACCCCGTTTCTACTAAAACTACAAAAATTAGCTGGGTGCGGTGGCAGGCGCCTGTAATCCCGGCTACTCAGGAGGTTGAGGCAGGAGAATTGCTTGAACCTGGGTGGCAGAGGTTGCAGTGAGCTGAGATCATGCCACTGTACTCTAGTCTGTGTGACAGAGCAAGACTCTGTCTGAAAAAGAAAAGAAGGAAGGAAGGAAGGGAAGGAAGGAAGGAAGGAAAGAAGGAAGAAGGAAGGAGGGAAGGAAGGGAGGGAAGGCCTTCCAACTGGTCAAAGATTCAGGAGTCTGGCTTGACAGGGAGTGAGTGCCCCATTGCGGGAGGTATTCAAGCAGAAGCTAACATTGGTCAAGTGTGTTGGAGAAAGCATACAAGGGTCTGCTGGAGGATGGGTCTGGAGGGAATAGACTCAGATTTGATTGAGACTGAAAGAGATCTTCTTTGCAGTCCCTTTTCAGAAGCAAAAGTTATTATTTTCTTTCTTTTTCTCTTTTTTTTTTTTTTGAGATGGAGTCTTGCTCTGTCGCCAGGCTGGAGTGTGGTGGTGTGATCTCGGCTTACTGCAGCCTCTGCCCCCTGGGTTCAAGCGATTCTCCTGCCTCAGCCTCCCGAGTAGCTGGAACTACAGGTGGGCACTACCACACCAGGCTAATTTTTGTATTTTTAGTAGAAACAGGTCTCACCATGTTGGCCAGGATGGTCTCAATCTCCTGACCTCATGATCCTCCTGCCTCAGCCTCCCAAAGTGCTAGGATTACAGGCATGAGCCACTGTGTCTGACCAAAAGTTATTCTTTAAAGGAGTCAAGATTAGGTAGGGATTCAAGAGACTTTCACTCTTGTGCAGTGTTGGTGAGAATGTAAATGGTGCAGCCACTGTGGAAAACAGTATGGAGATTTCTGAAAAAATAAAAAACAGAATTACCGTATGATCCAGTTATCCCATGAAAAGAGGTCTGCTCTCCTGTGTTAATTACAGCATTATTCACTAAAGCCAAAATATGGAAACAATGCCCGTCAACAGAAGAATGGGTAAAGAGAATATGGTGTACACATATAACACCCTCAAGCCAGGCGCAGTGGCTCACACCTGTAATTCCAGCATTTTGGGAGGCCGAGGCAGGTGGATTACCTGAGGTCAACAGTTTGAGACCAGCCTGGTCAACATGGTGAAACCTCATCTCTACTAAAAATACAAAAATTAACCGGGTGTGGTGGCATGGGCCTGTAATGCCAGCTACCCAGGAGGCTGAGGCAGGAGAATTGCTGGAAACTGGGAGGTGGAGGCTGCAGTGAGCTGAGATTACACCACTGCACTTCAGCCTGGGAGACAGAGTGAGACTCTGTCTCAAAAAAAAAAAAAAAAAAAAAGAGAGAGAGAAAAGAAAGGATTAAAAAAAAAAGAAAGAATATTCAGCCTTAAAAAGAAGGAAGTCCTGCCTTTTGTGACAACATGGATGAACCTGGAGGACATTATGCTAAGTGAAATGAGCTAGTCATGATGCCATTTATAAGAAATATCTAAAATCATCAAACTCATAGAAGCAGAGAATTGGATGGTGGTGGTGGTTGTCAGGAGCTGATTGGGGAGGGTACCGGGGAGTTGTTGCTCAGTGGGTATAAAGTTTCTGTTATGCAAGATGAATAAGTGCTAGACATCTGCTGTACAAGAGAGTGCCTGTGGTTAATAATACTTTATTACACACTTAAGAATTTAAGATGGTAGATCTCATGTTAAGTGTTCTTACCATAAAAAACAAAATGAAAACAAACAAAAGAACAAAGGGGCACAGAAAACTTTTGGAAGTGATGGATATGTCTATTACCTTCATTGTGGTGATGGTTTCATGGGTGTATGCATATGTCCAAACTCATCAAATTGTTCATATTAACTATGTGCAGTGTTTTTGTGTTTTGATTATACCTCAATAAAGCTGTTTTTAAAAAGATAGCACCTTCCATTCTGATGCTTGGTTTGCTATTGACTTGCACTGTGACTCTGGATAATTCACATCCATTCACATTCCCCACCCCACTCTTTGCTCAATTCCTGGCTTCCAGTAAGCACTGCAAAGATTTGTTGAACAAATGGGTGAATGAGTGAATTAGTTGGACTGAGTATGAAGTTTACATTCACAATTGTGCATGTATGAGTAATTTCGTTTTTTTTTGGGGGGGGTAAAGGTCTATATCTTGAATTGCCATCATCATTATTTATTGAGGAATTACTATGATATGCTAAGGGCTTCATATACTTATCACATTTAATCATTAGAACCCGGAAGGGAGACCAGACGGGCTACCACTTCCACTGTATTAATGAGGAAGGTCAGGTTTGGGGAGGGCAAGTCTCTTGCTTAGGGTCCTACTCTGGGATTTGAACCTAGGTCTACCAGACTCCACACTGGAGCTCTAAAGCCCAATGGTAAATTACTTCAGCTTCTCAAAGAGATCTGTGACCCCAGAAGGGTGAAGAGAAAATGCCCTACTGCCCTAGATTCTAATCATCCGACAGACTTTGGGGAAAGGGTCGGGGTGGTTGCTGGGGCCGGAATGGAGGAGAAAGCAAGTAAGCAGGAGCACAGGAGGGCAGAGACCAAGCCAGTAAGGGCTGCTATTTACAGTAGCCCCAGAGCCCCCAGAGAGGATGATAAGGGGGCGGACTGGGAAGAGCCGTTGTAAGAGGAGCCAGGGAGCGGGAGGGTGCAGTCTCCTCCCACGGGCCCTGCTGCCTCCAGCTCACCCTGTCGCCTGATGTCTAAATAAGGCACAGAGACACACTCCCAGCAGCTAAAAATAAACTTCCGCTCCCCCTCCTGCCCTTGGGCTCTGGCGACCTCCCCAGCCCCATCGGGGCTCTCCCTTGGCCCGACCGGCTCCCCCTTGGCCCCGAGGCAAGCCCTCGCCCGAGCTATAGAATCATCTCCCCGGAACCCCGACTGCAAGAACATCTGGACCGGAAGGCAGGCGGCGTAGGTCTCACACTTGGCTCTGCATTGACAAACCTGGGCAAATCTCTTTTCTTCTCTGGACCTCAGTCTCCCCACACGTAAAATGAAGGCATTAGAATAGTGACGTAAAGCTCTAGCATTTTTGAATGAAGCCAAGATCCCACACTCTGGGGTCACATTTCACCAGAGTTTGCCCACAGGAGTTTTGTAGATTCGGCAGATCCATGCAGATTGTTTTTGTTTTTGTTTTTGCTTTAGACGGAGTCTCTCTCTGTCGCCCAGGCTGGAGTGCAGTGGCACGATCTCGGCGCACTGCAACCTCCGCCTCCCAGGTTCAAGCAATTCTCCTGCCTCAGCCTCCCGAGTATCTGGGATTACAGGTGCCCGCCACCACCCCCAGCTAATTTTTTACACTTTTTGGTAGAGATGGGGTTTCGCCATTTTGGCCAGGCTGGTCTCGAACTCCTGACCTCAAGTGATCCACCCGCCTCGGCCTGCCGAAGTGCTAGATTACAGGTGTAAGCCACCACACCCACCTCCACGCAGAGTTTTTTGTTTGTTTGTTTGTTTTTGTTTTCATGAATATCGGAATTATCTGCCCTCCATTAAATATCTGGAGAGTTCACATGGAAGTGGATTTCCAGCTTCTCTTGAAAAATCTGGCCGCATCTGGCCAGCATGTGAGCCTGACACATGAGCAACAATGAGCCTGAGTTGGGTAGCGGCCGCCCCCTCTTGGCGACATGGGTGTGCTACAGGTGGTTGGAGGCATTCTTAACGTTTCTTCCAGCCCTGCCGTCAATGGTGTGTGAGGCGCCGGGAGCGACTGCAGTGAGTATTCTGAGTTCAGGCAGATTCTGTTTGCATCCCAGAGCCTGGGACACTGGTATTGCTCTGCCTGGCAAATGTTTGCTGAATTAACCAGCTAATGGAATGCTCTGGAAACTGTAAAGGACCCATGATGATGGTGTCCCCTGCCTGAAATTTGGTGCCGGAGCACTGCTATTCCCTGTACTGGAATCCAGGCTCCAAGCCCTAAGGGACAAGGTCCTCATACCCTCACCCCAAACCCAACCCCATCTTTCCTTGGGAGGCATTAGACAATTAAGACTCTTTTGGGTACTGCCTGGGCCTTCCAAGACATCGGTGGGATTATCCTTCTTTGGAAAACTGCTGGCACAAACAGCCAGGGTCTGCTAAACTCAAATAATCCTTGACAGCCACTTTGGAGAGACAAAAGGAAGAGGGTAGGAGGAGAGGTAGGAATAGTAGAGCAGAACTGTTTAGAGAACAGATTTCTAGTCAGCCTGCTTGGATTCACACGCCTTCTCTTGGGCAACTCATCTGAGATAAACACTTCACTGAATTAAAGAGTACTGAATTTGGGCGGGATACCATGGCTCATGCTTGTTATCCCCTTCTCTACTAAAAATACAAAAATTAGCTGGGCGTGGTGGTGGGCACCTGTAATCCCAGCTACCAGGGAGGCTGAGGCAGGAGAATTGCTTGAATGTGGGGAGGGGGGGTGAGGGCAGAGGTTGCAGTGAGCTGAGATCACGCCACTTCACTCCAGCCTGGGCGAAAGAGCAAAACTCTGTCTCAAACCAACAACAAAAAAAAGAGTACTGAATTTGGACTGGTCCTCAGACATCACAGAATCAACCGATTTCAATATACAGTGTTGAGTGATAGGGCATAAGGAAGAGAATCTAGGAAGAACTGAGGCTCTGTCCTTCCTGTCCTGTTTCAGTAAGGAGAAGGGGTGGGGAAAGTTCCCCAGGCACCTTCCTTAGGGGGAAATAGTTGGCTCCATCTGTATCCCACTCTTACCACCCAATGGTGGAGAAAGCCAGTCTAATCTAGACCCTAACTATTCAAACCCTGGGACTCAGACCAGCTGCTTTGGTGTCATGGGGAGCTAGTTAGAAATGCAAATTCTCAGACTCCACTCCAGACTTGCTGAATCATAATCTGTGTTTTAGTGAGATCTCAAATATTTTGCATGCATGTTACTGTTAGGGAGGCCTTTAGAACAGTGGTTCTCAATATCGGCAGCATATTGGAATCCTCTGGGGGACTTTAAAAAAAATGTTGGTACATAGGTCCCAACCTGGTGTGCAACCTAGGCCTGGGGAGGGTTTCAAGCACCCTGATGACTCCAATGTGTAGCCAGCATTGATCATCACAGCTCTAGAAAAAAGCTCTAATGAGATGAAAATCTTTGGGAATCAAAGCGATGCCTGCCTACACGGAAGCCACCCATCTTGGGCCCTCAGACTGAGGCTGGTGAGGATGCTGCTCCCAAGCCTGCCTTCCATAGCCCTTCCCAGCCTGCTTGACATCCCTGCTTCCCATTGTCCAGCCTCTAAGTGCTCTCCAGATTCAGACTGGTGAGGTGAGAAGGGGATGGTTCTCTTATCAGCTCTGCAATCTTGCCCAAAGGTGTGGCCCTGAGCTGGGAGACTGGAGACCTGAATACTTACCCTAGCTCTGCTGTGTGGTCTTGGGCAAGGTAATTTCTGTCTCTCACTAAGTTTCAGTCTCTTTTTTTTTTTTTTTTTTTTGAGATGGAGTCTTGCTCTGTCGCCAGGCTGGAGTGCAGTGGCCGGATCTCAGCTCACTGCAAGCTCCTCCTCCCGGGTTTATGCCTTTCTCCTGCCTCAGCCTCCCGAGTAGCTGGGACTACAGGCACCCGCCACCTCGCCTGGCTAGTTTTTTGTATTTTTAAGTAGAGACAGGGTTTCACCGGGTTAGCCAGGATGGTCTGGATCTCCTGACCTTGTGATCCGCCCGTCTCGGCCTCCCAAAGTGCTGGGATTACAGGCTTGAGCCACCGCGCCCGGCAAGTTTCAGTTTCTTCTCCACTAAAATAACATCTAGTGTTCCTTTCATTTGTATACACATATATGTACAGAGACTCTCAAAGTTGAATGGGATTTTCTAGTTTGAACTTACCTTCTTACACATGGGGAAACTGAGGCACAATAAGATTAAAGACTGCCTATAGTCAGAAACATCATCACCATTTAGAGAGAAATTTTGACCAACGAAAATTATTCATTGTCTAGAACATAGCCTTCTACATTCCTGTGAACCCTGAAAATCTGAGGTCTCAGTTAATTTAGAAAGTTTATTTTGCCAAGGTTGTGGACGAGTGCCCATGATATAGCCTCAGGAAGTCCTGACAACATTTGTCCAAAGTGGTCAGGGCATAGCTTGGTTTTATACATTTTAGGGAGACATGAGACATCAATCAAAGTATTTAAGAAGTACATTAGTTCCATCCAGAAAGGTGGGGACAATCTGAAGTGGGGAGGGAACTTCCAGGTCACAGGCAGGTGACAGACAAATGGTTGCATTCTTCTGAGTTTCCAAAGGAGGCAGTCAGGTATGCATTTATCTGAGTGAGTGGAGGGTGACTTTGAATAGAATGGGAGGCAGGTTGGCCCTAAGCAGTTCCCAGTTTGACTTTTCCCTTGAGCTTAGTGATTTGGGGGCCCCAAGATTTATTTTCCTTTCACAGACCTATACAACCTGTTTCTGATTGTATGGGGGCACTGTGCCTTTTATTGCCCCGAAGTTATAGTTAGCTCGTAACAATGAAAAATTACCTTTGCCTATACACATGTAAATTTTTGTCCCTTGGAGTTTAAATGGACTTCCTTCTCCCACTATGGAAGAGGCCAGTTTTCCCTCCAATTTGCACATTTATTCCACTATTCCTGATCTATAAACGAATGTTGTTTGGATTTTCCTTGAACTGGTTATAACGTCTTACAGGTTCTCTCCCTCAGTGAGTTAAATACAATCTTTAACACCTGTTCATTTTATGTGTGTGACAGTTAGGATATCTTCTTTTTGAAAATTATCTTTTAATAACAAGAATAGGCAAGATTTAAAACAAGGTGTCCTGACTACATTTGGGGTCGAACCCTCACAGAGACCAGGTGATACCAAAAATGGGAGCTGCATATGCTATAGGGGCTGTGGAGGCTGCAGGGCCTGGCCACACCTAGAGGGTGGTGGTAGCACAGCTTCAGTGAACCGTTGCCCTGGGGGAAAAAAAGCTGGTGTTTCCAAATTGTCTGGTTTTTCAGAAAAAGCTGGAAATCTACGGTTTAATGAGAAATCACTTTTTTTTTTTTTGAGATGGAGTCTCACTCTGTCTCCCAGACTGGAATGCAATGGTGCAATCTTGGCTCACCGCAACCTCCACCTCCCTGATTCAAACGATTCTCCTGCTTCAGCCTCCCGAGTAGCTAGGATTACAAGTTCCTGCCACCATGCCCAACTAATTTTTGTATGTTTTAGTAGAGACGGGATTTCACCATATTAGCCAGGCTGGTCTCGAACTCCTGACCTCCTGATTCACCCGCCTCGGCCTCCCAAAGTGCTGGGATTACAGGCGTGAACCACCACGCCAGCCGAAATAATCTTTTAAAATTGTACATTAGCAATTAAGTGATATTTTCTAAGAAACACCATGCAGACAAACAAATCATGTTTGAGGCTGGCATCACCTATCTGTGACCTCTACATCTGACTCACATGACTGCCACACACATAGTTGAGGTGTAAGTGTTACTGATTGAGGGTGTCCAGGTTTTTGGCGTTTTGAACAAAGAATTGGACAAAATGCACAAACAAAGCACGGAAAGAATGAAGCAACAAAAGCAGAGATTTGTTGAAAATGAAAGCACACTCCACAGGGTGGGAGGGGGCCCAAGCAAGTGGCTCAAGGGCCTGGTTACAGAATTTTCTGGGGTTTAAATGCCTTCTAGAGGTTTCCATTGGTTATGTGGTATACGGCTAGAATGAAGAGGCTAAACTGAAGTTACAAAGTTATTTACTTGGTGTACACCCTATGTAAATGAAGAGGATGAAGTAAAGTTACAAAGTCATTTACCATGTAAATAAAGAGGATATTTCTTGTCATAGCTAAAGTGTTTCAGTTTGATTGAGTTCTAGGAAGTCTTTAGGTTCACTGCCTCGGGGCCCTTTTCTCCTGCCTCCTATGCACTTTTAACACTCAGCACACACACACACACACACACACACACACACACCCCTTTAGGTATGTGGCTGGTCCCCAACAACACCCATACCCACCACACACAAGCATGGCTGGTAGGTTGTACACTGGGCCATATTATTTCAAGGCCCAGATCCTTGCTGTGAATACTAAGCTGGCAATAATTTCCAGTTTTTATTTTATGTTTTTTTTTTGAGACAAGGTCTCGCTCTGTTGCCCAGGCTGAAGTGCAGTGGCACAATCGCAGCTCACTGCAACCTCCACCTCCTGGGCTATGGCAATCCTCTCATCTCAGCCTCCTGAGTAACTTGAACTACAGATGTGCGCGGATACTTTTTTGTATTTTTTGTAGAGACAGGGTCTCGCCGTGTTGCCCAGGCTGGTCTCAAACTCCTGGGCTCAAGTAAGTGAGCACCCACCTCTGCCTCCTAAAGTGCTGGGATCACAGGCATGAGCCACTGCATCCAGCCTAATTTCCAGTTTTCTAATCAATCACTCTTAGAAGGTGAGTGTTTTGTTTAATTTAATTTAATTTAGGAGAGCTAAATAATTAAACATGAGGCCAAAGTACATAAGAAAGTGGCAGTCTTTTATTGCAAATATGCGCACACTCTTGGGCGAGGTTCCCTGGTCCTCAGGTATGGGGCCAGGGAAGTCGGGTTCCCTGGTCCTCAGGTATGGGGCCAGGGAAGTCGTGCGGGCGCTCTCGGGTGAGGTTCTTCGGTCCACAAATGCGGGGGCCGAAGAAGTCACATCGGTTCCTGCTGGCAGCGGACTTTTATGCATTGGTACTGGAAGGGGGAGGGCAGTGGGCGGGATAAGGGCGTGATAAGGGCGTGATAGGGGCGTCTCCATAGGCGTGGCCCGGTAAGTTTCAATCTCTTCGGATTGACGTCACCTGGTGCATGCTCCGTTGATCTGCATCTTCCCAGGCGCGGACTGCATTTTCCTGGGCACGGGAAAGTTGGTGAGGAAGAACCCGGAAGCAACATGGATTGTGCCTTCTTGTTCACCTTCCTCCATCTTGTCCTTTGTCCCTCACCCAAACAGTGAGTTCTTCAAGGACAGAGGCCTTGCTTTTAATACTTGCCACTTCTATATATGTGTGCACTTATTATATGTATGTCAGATACTTTACATCACGGTATGTCAACCTTGGCTGCACATTGTAGTCACCTGTTTTTTTTTTTTTTAAGTATCAATGATTAGGTCCCATCTCGAGAGATTTAGATGTCTAGACTGTGGCCTGGGGGTTGGAATTTTTAACAGCTCCCAGAGGACTGCAATGTGAGGCCGTGGCTGGGAAGCATGGCCTGATGGTCTTGACCATGTTTAATTTTTCCATTGGCTCTTTCCCCAAGTGTTTCTCATTTCTCCCAGGGACAGTCAAAGCCCTCCTTCTCGGAGAGTTCTTATCAGACCCCAAAAGGCAACTCACCCCAATTTGTGCTACTTTAATCTGATTTTTTTGTTATCTAGTATCTAGTACTTGATGCTATCATCTTGTTTCTTTCTTTCTTTGCTGATTGCCCTTTACTAAGATTCTAATCATAGGGGGATGGGGTGTGCCTGTGGGGGTAGGGGCAGGGCCTTTATCTTGTTCAGTAGTTAAATCGATGAGTCAGTGAGTGAATAGTTTGTCACTGAGAGGTAGTTTCATTATTATCATCTTGAATCTTCATTTTGCAAATGAGAAAACTGAGGTCGGAGAGGTTAAGGCCCTGCCCAAGTTCTCTCAGCAGGAGGTGGCAGGGCCAGGGTGCACCTGGGGTCTACCTGACTGGGAACATGTCCCTTCCCTTCTTTCATCTTGTTTATGGCTTGGTTTCCGGCTTGGTTTCCAGTCACTGTGTCTGTGACCTTCCAAAATTTCATCCAAATTCCTTTATGTGGAGATGCCAGGTACTCTCATCTGAAAGGAATATGCCACCGAGGTGGCTGGGAGAGTTAACCTTCCACTGCCTGAGGGTGTTGACCTCTTGTATGATGGTGGAGTGTGTCTGTATTTAGGAGTTGAAAGGAAGCGGGTAACTGGGTTGAGGGGACTTGGCTACTAGAAAGATAGACAAGGAATGATGCTGGAAGGGTCTGTGCAGCCCCCTCCTATTTCCCAGTGACTCTGCAGGGCATACCATGCTGGCATTGTGGTTACCCTGAGCAACCACCCAAACCTCCACCAAGAAGCAGAGCCACAGGGGTGTCTCTCACCCACATGTACCAAGGAGCAGAGCCACAGGGGCATCCATCACCTACACGCCCAGCAAGGACCAGAGCCACGGGGGAATCTCTCATCTACACATGTACCAAGGAGCAGAGCTACATGAGCATCTCTCACCCACATCCACCAAGGAGCAGAGACACAGTGGCATCTATTACCCATATCCACCTGGAGCAGAGCCACATGGCCATCTCTCATATAATCTGTAGGTTCAGCCTTAGGAGAAGTGATGTCTAGTTTCACTTCTTCTATGTACCACTGGGCAAGTCCTCTTCCTCATGGATCTCATGAAGAGGTTGTGTTACCGGTAGAGGGTCTTGACTGCAACTTGTCCAGATTCTTGGCATTTTGAACAAAGAAATGAACAAAACGCACAGCAAAGCAAGGAAAGAAAGAAGCAGTGAAAGAATGCAGCTGGGTGCAGTGGCTCAAGTCTGAAATCCCAGCACTTTGGGATGCTGAGGCGGGTGGATCACCTGAGGTCATGAGTTCAAGACTCAAGACCAGCCTGGCCAACTTGGCAAAACCCCGTCTCTACAAAAAATTAGTGGGGCGTGGTGGTGAGTGCCTGTAATCTCAGCGACTCGGGAAGCTGAGGCAAGAGAATCACTTGAACCCAGGAAGTGGAGGTTGCAGTGAGTGGAGATGGCGCCACTGCACTCCAGCCTGAGCAACAGAGAGAGACTCCATCTCAAAAAAAAAAAAAAAAAATGAAAGTGGGGATTTATTGAAAATGAAAGTACACTCCACAGTATGGGAGCAGCCTGAGCAGCAGCTCAAGGGCCTCCCAATACAGAATCTTCTGGGGTCCAGACACCCTCTAGAGGTCTCCCATTGGCTACTTGGTGCTCCCTTTATGTAAATGAAGTGTTGGCCCACAATCAGTCTGATTCTGAAACGTCAAAGGTTACCCTCCTGTGCAAACATCTGATTGGTTGCATAAAGCAACCAGTTGGCAGGGCACAGTGACTCAAGCACTTGGGAGGCTGGAGACAGGCGGATCACCAGAGGCCAAGAGTTCGAGACCAGCCTGGTCATTTCTCTACTGAAAATATTTTTAAAATTAGCCAGGTGTGGTGGCAGGCACCTCTGATTCCAGCTACTCGGGAGGCTGAGGCAGGAGAATTGCTTAAAACTGGGAGGCAGAGGCTGCAGTGAACTGAGATCGTGCCATTGCACTTCAGCCTAGGTAACAGAGTAAGACTCCATCTCAAAAAAAAAAAAAAAAAAAAACGGCAACCAATCAGAGGTACTTTTGATTTCCCATCTGCTATACAGACAAGGTGAGGGTTTGCAAAGGGAGTAGCCTCTGGTCCTTTTGTTACTTAAGTGTGGAAAGTTAGAGTTTTCATTTCAATTTAGTTCTAGGAAGTCAGTGTGAAAAACCTTAGGTTCCCTGCCTCCAGACCCTGTTCTGCTGCCTCATCTCATCCCTGAGAGATGTGATCCCCATAAATCTTTATGGAAGGCAGAGGGACTGACGGACTTTCTTCTGTAACTGCTCCGTGCTGACTTGGGCGTAGTCCCTATCTGTTGGAGATCACGGAACTCTCTCCCTACTCTGTCTGGTGGAGACAGGGTGGCTTCTCGATGGCCAGGGATTGTGTCTTAACTTGGAACTGGCTGGAAACCTTGTTACATGATCATCTGAAGCTTGATAGTCTCTATGCGAGAGAAAATGAATTCAGTTAAAAGACTTAATGGGAACTTTGGGTGTGGATACCTATGCTGTCAGGAATGTTTCTTATAAAAATGAATAAAACATTCAGCTTAATTACTACAAAGGAAATGATTCCACCCATTTGGAAGAAGGCAATTAAACTGCTAAAATAAATGACGACTATTATCCAGCCTACAGTAATTATGCAACAAAGACACCAAGAAAAATTGGTAGGCATTTACTCATCTTTTGGCTGTCTTCTAAACAGGTACTTCAGGGCTTCTACAAGTTCACAAGTGTAGTGGCTGATAGAAACTTCAGGTTCCTGGTCCGGAGCTTCTGGTATTGCTGGTTTGATCCTTGAAAGATGTACCCAACTATCTAATCCTTGTACTTTGATGGCAGAAGGCATAGCCAGTATTACTGAACATGGTCCCTTCCATTTGGGTTGTAATTGTTGAACAGTTGATCCCTCCTTCTGTGTTTTAACAAGTACCTTATTTCCTGGCCTGATTTGGGGTTGCTGGTTAGTTGCCAGTATGGGGAGCCTTTGAATTCCACACTTTTGTAAAGCCTGCTGAAATTGTCCTAGGTTGACTAGGTATTTTACTAAACTGGCCATTTCTGGATCAGTAATTATTAGTTAAGAATGGCCTTCTGTATAACATTTCATTATATTCGCTTATATTAATTTTTGCTCTAGAGGTATTATGGATCCTTAAAAGGGCGATGGACAGTAAGCTGACCCAAGTTTCTGATGCTTCCTGACATAGCTTAGCTAACACCTGTTTTAGAGTTTGGTTACCCGTTTCTACTTTCCTGGAGGATTGAGGCCTCCATGCTGAATATAAATGGTATTTGATTCCAAGAACCTTAGCAACCGCTCAAGTTATTTGGAGATAAAGGACAGGACATTATCACTTTGGAGGCTCTGAGGTAACCCAAACTAGGGGATTATTTCTTTTAAGAGAATCTTTATAATCTCATTAGCCTTCTGTTCTGGTAGGATAAACTTCAACCCAACCAGTAAAGGTATCTACTAGTACTAACAAAAACTTGTATCCTCTGCAAGCTGGCATATAGGTGAAATCTAATTGCCAGTCCCCCCCTGGAAACTTTCCTCTCCTCTGGACTGGTTCTATTAGAGGGGGCATTTTGTTTCCTGGGTTGTTAAGTGCACAGAGTGAGCAGGCTTCGCAGACCTGCTTAGCCACTGAAGTTAGACCCAGTAAAGAGCTTGTTTACCATAATCAGAGTTGCATCCCTCCCAATATGGAAAGAATCATGCAGGGCTTTTATAACTTTCTACTGGGCTGTCTGAGGGAGATATATTTTTGACCCCATATACCACCAGGATCCTTCTTTTTGTTCCCCTTGTTTCTTTATTAACTGTTCTTACTAACCAGTATTCCCCTGAAGGCTTTAGAACAAGTAAGATGGGGGTATTGCAGGGAGAATTACAGGGTTTTAAGAGCCCATGGGTAAGTAATACCTCAACTATGGGTGTTATGTCATTT
Source organism: Colobus angolensis palliatus (assembly GCF_000951035.1). Classification (NCBI taxonomy): domain Eukaryota; kingdom Metazoa; phylum Chordata; class Mammalia; order Primates; family Cercopithecidae; genus Colobus; species Colobus angolensis. The sequence goes on from NW_012122932.1 coordinate 5,597,572, forward strand.
CTCACTTCCTGCTTAATTGGGTATTATTTTTGATTGGGAAAATAGCTGGGGTCTTCAAGCTGTATTTTGACTGGCACTGCTGTTTTCGCCTTCCCCGGTTTTCTAGTATACAATGCCAGCAGGTTAACCTGTTTATTAATGTGGTCTTGGACATTGTCTGTATTTTTGGCTATTAGCAATTTCACTGGATGATGTTTAAATTGTAGCAGTGCCCTTATTTTAACCATAATCTCTCTTCCCAGCAGGGGGTTGGGTAGCTTGATACTACTAGGCATTCCTGTTGGAAGATTTGTTTCTTAAATTGACAAATCAAAGGAGGAGTAAAAAATCTGGTTTGTGGCTTCCCTTCCATTCCTGTAACACTCATGGACCAGGAGGAAAGTTTCCCTGCATAAGCAGTAAGGACAGAGTAATTTGCCCCTGCATCAAAACGAAACTGAATTTGGGTGCCCATGACATCCAGAGTTACTCGGGGCTCCCCAGTGGTAATTATAATGTTCCTGGACAGCAGCAGTGAGGAAGATCCCGGGCCCCTTCAGTCTTCATCTGATTCCTCCTTTCGCACTGCTAGAGTTTTGCCTAACCCAGCCCCTCCGTGGGAGCAAGGGCAGTCAATTCTCCAGTGCTAAGGTTCATGACTGGTGCCTTTGCACTGACAGCAGGGGCTTTGGGCGGGAAGGTGGGGGTACTTAGTACGTTCCTTTGCCCAATGCCTGCTTTTCTTGCTTTTGAAGGAAGACTTGCCTTTGCTGGCATTATCTTTACGGTCCTTTGGGTTTCCCTTAGACACTCTTTGGGCATTCAGGGCATCATAAGCCATAATTTTGGCTTGCATCTTTCTTTACTCTGTTCTCTTTTTCCTTCCTCCAGGTCATGATTGTTATACACCATAAAGGCAGTATCAAGAAGCTGATTTTGATTAGTTTGTGGCCCCATCTGTAGCTTTTGGAGTTTATGTCTAATGTCTGGGGCAGACTGGCTAATGAAATGCTGTGCCATTAATATTTTGCCTTTGGGAGAGGAAGGGTCCAGATTAGTATATATTTAAAGGCTTCCTCCAGCCTACCATAAAACATGGCTGGATTTTCCTCCTTGCCTTGTGTAACTTCCCTTACTTTATCATAATTTACTCCCTTAGTTAATCCCTTTCTCATTCCTCCAAGGACAGCCTCAAGAAATTTAGCCCAGTGGTTCATTCCCATGGGGGTGTTATAGTCTCAATTAGGATCAGTAGTGGGAACTGTGTCTGGGCCTCGGTAATTGCCCTGAGGGTTTCAGGAGGATAATTCATCCACTTCCCTGCTGGCAGCCTCAAAGGTGTGTTCCTTTTCTGAGGGAGTGTAAACAGGTTGCTAGAATGAATTGACCGTCTCTCCATGAGAGATGAAAGGCTAAGGTCAAAGTTTGGAACCCATCTGCGAATTTCCTAGGATTCTCAGAACAGCTTCCTAGCCTTTCCTTACATTGTTGTATATTAATTATAGAGAAGGGGGCCTGCACTAGGATTGGCCCCTCAACTCCTGCTACTTCCCTAAGGTGTAGCAGGGCTGGAAGGAGAGTTGAATACGGGGTTCCCCTCTGAATGTGAGGGGGACTTAGTAGGGTCTCTGGTGTTTGCTCCTGGGCTTTAGCCTCAGGAGCACTTGCAAGGGGCTATATGGGAGTAGTCACTGTTCACTCTGAGAGACAGATGGCCCTTGTAAGAGGGGGCCATCTATAATATGTAGTTCTCCCTTAGAACGTTCCTTTGTAGGGTGGGTTCTGGGAGTTTCACAGATTCTTAGGTTTTGGTATAGGGTCATGAAAGTCTGTACGTACAAGATTTCTGGCCATTTGCCCTGCCTCTTGCAAAATAGGTCTAATTGCAGGATGATGTCATAATTAAGGCTACCATTGACTACCCATTTTTTCCAGGCTGGGCAGCTCATAATGGAGCCAAACAGTACTGCAGAAAAAAATTATATGTTTTCTCTTTAGATTGTCAGGGTCAAATTGATTCCAATGGTGGAGGATGTAGCCAAGTGGGCAATCAGGTGGAATAGGTGGAGAATTGCCCATAGTGGTCTGGAAAAGAGAAGAGGACTTTGAAAAGTGGAGGGCTCACCAGGTGACCCAAATTTTACCTGGGTCATTCCTACTATGAACTTTCCTTAAGGTCTTCCCATGCCACTTAAACCAACCCTTTAACTCTTTCAATTTAGGCAACAATAGATTCCCTTTCATGAATTACCCCCACTCCCCATGCACCACACAGACCACCTATGACATGCCTGGACCCTCTGACTCATATAACCTTTTTGCATAGCTGGGTGGGTTTTCTGTCCTTAGCCAGTCGAGTAGGGGAAGGGAAGGGAAGGGAAGAATTTAGCATAAGAAAGTTTAAGTCACCTGAAACATGTGTGAGTTTGCCCTGAATGAGCTGCTGCTGCCAACCAAGACACAGGTAGGGATCAGGGACTATAATCAGAAAGGATAGAAAAGAGTCTTTCACCCTTCTGGGCGGGGCAGCCATCCCTGTTCATTCGTTGGCCTTCAGAGAACACTGGAGAGTGGCCCTGGCCAGTTCCCCTCAATTACCAAGGAGTTACTAGGAAACAACCAGTGAAAGACTGAAAAAGCAAAAAAGGAAAAGAACTCAGAAAAAAGAAAGAAAGAAAAGGAATAGGACTCAGACAAATGAAAACAAGGAAAAAGACTTCTCACCCTAAACAGGCAGTGGTGGTCAAGTGCTTCAACATGGAAGCCTTTCAGTTTCACCAGACAGTGGTCCTGGCCAGAAACTTGCAATTTCCTCTGTGCTTAGGCGCTGTCCACTGAGGGTTCCGAGTTGGAAAGGAAAAGAGAGAGGGAGAGAAAGATTCCCCTGCATTAAAAGGGAAAAGGAGAAAAATAAATTCCAAGCTTTGGGCCTACCTTCTCTCCTGGCTGGCTTGCCAAACAAAGTATGTTACCTGTAGAGGGTTTTGACTGAAGGTTGTCTAGGTTCTTGGGGTTTTTGAACAAAGAATTGGAGAAAACACACAGAAAAGCAAGGAGAAAATGGAGCAATGAAAGAACAAAAGCAAGGGTTTATTAAAAATGAAAGTACACTCCACAGTGTGGGGGCGGGCCAAGCAGCAGCTCAAGGGCCCAGATACAGAATCTTCTTGGGTCCAAATACGCCCTAGAGGTTTCCCATTGGCCACTTGGTGTTCACCTCATGTAAATGACATGGTGGCCCACAATCAGTCTGATTGGTTAATCAGAGGACAAAGTGAAGTTACAAAGGTCACACTCCTGTGCAAACATCTGATTGGTTGTGGAAAGCAATCAATCAGGATGAAGTGAAGTTACAAAGTTGCACTTCTATGCAATTTTAACACAGAAATTGAAATGTAGCATAGCAATTGAAGTGTGCTTTCAGTTTCCCATCCGCTGCACAGAAAAGGTGGGGGTTTGCAAAGAGAGTAGCCTCTGGTCCTCTTGTTACTTAGCTATGGAAAATTAGGGTTTTCCTTTCAATTTAGTTCTAGGAAGTCAGCGTGAAATGGTCTTAGGTTCCCTGTCTCCAGACTCTATTCTCCTACCTCAGTTGGGCTAGATGAAAGGGAAGAGTTGATCACAATGGGAGGATCATGAGGTAAAGTGTGGAGCTTAGTTAATAATAGTGTACCAATGTCATGCTCTCAGATTTTTTAAAAAAAAATTTAATTTTTTATTCTTTCGCCACCTCCTTGTCGCTGGCAGTTGAAAGGACCCCCACGCCTGGGGGTCCCAGTTATGCACAAGCACAAGCTCTGGGTCTGCAGCCTGAACCCCGGGCCAGGCCACAGGAGTCATACTCAACAATAGAGGGAACGAAGAGAACTTTGTACTATTTTTGCAACTTTTCTGTAAAGCTAAAATTAATTCCAAAATAAAAAGTTTACTTTAAAAAAGATGATCAGGTGAGTTTTAAATTCTACACATGCATTCATGTACTCAACAGATTGTCTATTATGCATCAGGCACTGGGTATAAATGGGTGCCTCAGTCATGATCCCACCCCTTGTGGAGTTTACAATCTTGTGGTAAGTTGGCGGTACCAGTAACCCTGTTTTTTCTAAAAGCAAATCTCCAACTCGTGTATTAACCTGACAAAATCTTGGCTGTTGGGGTGTCTAAAAAGAAGTCTTGCTCCATCCCTTCCTAGCTGTGTGACCTTGACGAGCTCACCTCACTGTGTATCAGTTTCCTCAGTGCTAAAATTGGGGAAGAAGAAGAAAAAAAGCATTCCCTCGTGAGTCCTTAGCATGCTTTCAAGCAGTTACTAAATGTTAGTTTGTATAACGGCTGTAATTATTAAAAAAACACGGATTCGTGAAGTCAAGAGATCAAGACCATCCTGGACAACATGGTGAAACCCTGTCTCTACTAAAAATACAAAAATTAGCTGGGCGTGGTGGCGCGTGCCTGTAGTCCCAGCTACTCGGGAGGCTGAGGGGGAAGAATCGTTTGAACCCGGGAGGCAGAGGGTGCAGTGAGCCGAGATCGGGCTACTGCACTCCAGCTCGGGCGACAGAGCGAGACTCCGTGTCAAAGCAAGAAAAAAAAAAAAAAAGACACGGAAATGGGGAAGCGTAACACGGCAGAGAGCCTGACATTTTTGTCAAGAAAGACTTGGGGATGAAAACACTGAATCCGCGGTTTCCCAAAGGTCCTTCCTTTGGGATGGAGGTGATGGTCCCGGCACGAGTTCACAAACCACAGGTCCGCTCCATCCCCCCGCCCGGCGCTGCTCTTCCCAGAAGCGCGGCTCCGCCCCGCCCCCGACTCCGCTCGGCCCCTTCTCGCGCCACGGCCCCGCCCCTCCAGTGCGCGCAGCTTCGCCCCGCCCTCGGGATCCCGTCCCAACCTTGTGCTAAGCTCCCTTTAGTTTCAGACGCATTCATTCCTTCGCTCTCAGCTCCGCCCTTTCTCCTCCAACTCCGCCTACGCCCTGCAGAGGGAAGGCCTTAATACCTACGCTAGAGAGAGAGAGTCCAATGAAAAGAGCGCGGGGGCGGAGCCGGGAGGAATCGGTCCAACTCTCGGCCGGGAAATCTCTGGCCGGGGCGGGGCGGGGCGAACCTGCCAGTGACTGGACTCAGCTTTGCATAGCAATACACAGCTTTGCGTAACCAATACAGGAAGGCATTTAAAGGCGCCTCTGCCGCCACAGACCTTGCAGTTAACTCCGCCTTGACCCACGCTTCTCAATGCAGTCCCTGATGCAGGCTCCCTTCCTGATCGCCCTGGGCTTGCTTTTCGCGGCCCCTGCGCAAGCCCACCTGAAAAAGGTGAGTGCAGCCTCCTGACCCAGCTACGGGTGTGCGGGTCTGGCTGAGATATGGGGGTGGCCACTGCGTTATCTAGAGTTGGCTCTCTGCACTAGAGCCTTCCAAAGTAACTCATTATGGGATTCTGGTCTGTACAATGAGGGTGGCCTCTAAAGACTTGTTCTGCTCCAGGCCCTTTTTGGAGCGATTCATCTCACATCTGCACTCTGCTGCCCTCTCTCCAAGCGCCGGAGTGAAAATGCAGAGAGCCTTAAAACTAAGGCATTGCCCCCAGAGATTCAGTCCTGTTACCCTGCACCTTACTCCTGACTCCTACTCCTTATGTCCGCATGATAAGGCCTGTTGCCTCGTCTCTTCCCCTGCTCGAATGCCCTGAGCTCTTCCTGAGACATTGGAGGACTTGAGAGCTTCTCCAGGCCAGAGGATCCAGATTTTCCCATCTGGTAACAAATAACCAGGCCTGTGACCCCGCTGCCCTTGGTTGTGAGCCACTGAGACAACAGTCCCCCTACCCTCCAAGCTTCCTCCTTCACCTCTCATTCACACCGTGCTGCAGATCCCTGGGAAAGGGAAGTTCTATAATCCCTTGACCTGAAAAAGCCTAGTTCCTGGCTTATTGCAACTAGCTTCATAGATTCTGTCTATGTTGTTGCAAATGACAAGACGTTCCCCCTTTTAAAGGCTGAATGGTATTCTGTTGTGCATATATGCCACATTTTCTTTATGCATTCAATTTGATGGATAATTTCTTTATCCATCAAGTGTCTGTTGATGGACACTTAGGTTATTTCCATATCTTAGCTATTGTGAGTAATGCTGCAGTGAATATGGGAGTGCAGATAGCCCTTCAAAATTTCAGTTCCTTTGGATATATACCCAGAAGTGGGATAATGGTTCATATGGTAGTTTTGTTTTATTATCTCACTTATATGCGGATTCTAACCAAGCTGAACTTACAGAAGTTGAGAGTAGAGATGGGGTCTCACTGTCACCCAGGCTGGAGTGCAGTGGGGTGATTGTAGCTCACTGCAGCCTTGAACTCCTGGGCTCAAACAGTCCTCCCACCTCAGCCTCCTGAGTAGCTGGGACTACAGGTATGGGCCACTGAGTTCTGCTAAGGAGTAGGCTTTGAGATTTATTGCACACCAGGGTGACTATAGTTAGTAATGTATTATATGCAGAAGCTCCTTAACTTTCCATGGGGTTACTTTCTGATAAACCCATCATAAGTTGAAAATGCATTTAATACAACTAACCTGAGCATCATAGCTTAGCCTAGCCTACCTTAAACATGCCCGGAACATTTACATTAGCCTACAGTTGGGCAACATCATCTAACACAAAGCCCGTTTCATAATAAAGTGTTGAATGTCTCATGTGATTTATTGAAGACTGTACTCAACGTGAAAAACAGTATGGATACTTAAAGTATAGTTTCTACTGAATATTTATCACTTAGGCACGATTGTAAAGTGGAAAAATGGTATGTCAAACCATAGTAAATCAGGAACTGTGTGCATTTCAAAACAACCAAGAGAATACATTTCACATTGTACCCCATAAATGTATACAACTGTGGTTTGTCAATTAAAAAAAACCCCAAGACCAGGTGCAGTGGTGCACACCTGTAATCCCAGCACTTTGAGAGGCTGAGGTGGGCAGATTGCTTGAGCTCAGGAGTTCAAGACCAGCCTGGGCAACATGGCGAAGCCCCATCTCTGCAAAAAATACAAAAATTAGCTAGGTGTGGTGGTGTGCACCAGTAGTCCCAGCTACTCGGGAGGCTAAGGTAAGAGGATTGCCTGAGCCTGGGAGGTCGTGGCTGCAGCTGAGATTGCACCACTGCATTCCAGCCTGGGTGATAGAGTGAGACCCTATCTCACCAAAAAACCCCAAAAACAAAAACCTGATTCCATTGCCTCTTGGCTGCTAGCTGTGGGCAAGACATCAAACATTTCTGGTAGCAAAGGGATAGGTCCACCCCTGATCCCCTTCCTCCTACCATCTTGGAAGTGTTTGAGAGTGAGGAACAGTGCTGTGTAGGGGAAAGTGTATGGTACTGAAAGCAGGGAGGCTTGGCTTCTGATCCTTCCCCTGTCTCAATCCATGGATTACCCGAGTCTTGGTCTCCTCATCTGTACTCCTCATCTGTACGATGGGTGTGATGGTGCCAACCTGAATCTCGTCAGTGAAGGGAAATGCATTCATTTATGGAAAAGTTCTAAAATCAAAAACAAATAAAGCCATATAAATCTGTGGGCTTGGCCTCACTGTGCCCCCAAGGCAGAAAGTCTGTTTTGCTTGTTGAATGAAGGAATGTGGAACTTTTGACTTCATTTACCTGGAGAATTTATACCTTGTTCCTGAATATTGGCTGAGAATGTTTCTCTTGGCTCCAGGGCTGGCCGCTATGAGGTGGAGTCTGGCTAGAGGCTGCTAGCTTACCCTACAAACTCATTTGTTCTCATTTATGCTGTGGGTATGGATGTCATCTCAGACTAAGTCTTAGATTGGCAGTTTTGAAGAGGCTCTGAGACATTATAAAGGTCACTCAAAATCACACAGCACCTACATCTCAGGGCTCATGTGATTCAGAGGCCTGACCTTGAGTCCCTGGGCCAGATAAAGACTCGGGGAGCGGGGGGTGACAGTGAGTGAACATTAGGAAACCTGAATTTCAGTTCCTCTTCTAGCATAACTGATCTTGTGACTACAGGCTGTGATGAGTGTTAGATAACAGGGGAGGATATCTAGCCCCATGCTAGTCATATAGTAGATGCTTAATAGACTATAGTGCTCATATAGTGGCTGTCATTTGTTGTACACATACTGTGCGCTATGTACTGAGCTATGTGTTTTTTTCCTAAAAAAAAATTTGGAATAATTTTAGGTTTATGGAAAAGTTGCAGCGGGGCGTGGTGGTTCACCTCTATAATCTAGCACTGTGGGAGACCGTGGCAGGCAAATCACTTGAGGCCAGGAGATCGAGACCACCCTCAACCTGGCCAACATGGTGAAACCCTGTCTCCACTAAAAATACAAAAATTAGCCAGGCATGGTGGTGTACACCTGTAGTCCCAGCTACTTGGGAGGCTGATGCAGGAGAATCACTTGAACCTAGGAGGCAGAGGTTGCAGTGAGCTGAGATCGTGCCACTGCACTCCAGCCTGGGTAACAGAATGAGACCCTGTCTCAAGAAAGGAAGGAAGGAAGGAAGGAAGGTAGGTTACAGAGATAATATAGAATTTCTATATAATCCTGACTCAGTTTCCCGTTAGCATCTTACATGTACATATCTCCAAAACTAAGAAACTAACATTAGTACATTACTATTAATTGAATTTTAGACTTTATTTGGATTTCACCAGTTTTCCCATTAATGCCCTCTTTCTGAGCCAGGATCCAATCCAGGGTACTGCATTGCCATTGTCATGACACATATCATTGTAGTCCCCACTCTCCTCTAGCCTATGACAGTTTCTTACTCTTTCCTTGTTTATTCAGGAGCCTGACAGTCTTGAGGAGTTGTGCCCTGTGCTTTCTGTATACAAACATCTTGCCCTCACAATAGTCCCGTGAGAAGATATCATTATGTCCACGTAATAAATGAAATTTTGAACCTCTAAGGGGTTAACTTACCGATGGTCTCAGCTAGTGAGACTGGGTGAGCTGGGTTTTAACTCATACCTGTAGTACCCATATCTCTGCCTCCAGAGCTGTGCCCTTCCCCTCCGTCTTGTGCCACCTCTTCACACTTGTTAGCCTAGGCTGGGATGACAGATATCTGGTGACCAGCCTGGCCTTGGTGGGCATTGCTAATCCATGACACCTCCCTTCCCCTATGAGCCTGGACTCAGCAGCAGAATTTGTCACTACAGAGACAGCTAGCCGGGCACTACCCTTAGGAAGCCATCTTGTTACGTCTCCCCTAGGACCTGGGAAAAGGAGAGCTTAGGATAGGGGAAGGGATTCTTCTCCAATAGGTACTCTGGACTCTGGATACCCTACCCCCACCCCCAGCCCGGAATCAGTCCTCTGTGTGGATCAGGCTGCCTTAGAATCTATGAAAGCAGCCCCACCCACAAAACTAGTCCTGCTCCCATGTTGCCCTCTAGCCTGACTCTTAATTTCAGGCATTCTTTCCCTTGACCACTTTCAGTCTGTTCACAACCACAAATCACAGTGTAGCACTGTCCTTCAGTGGGGTTCCACTGCACCTATAGTAAAAGCAACCTCCTGATTATGGCTTGTGGGGTCCTGCATTAAATGACCCTGCCACTCCTCCAACCTCATCTGGGTCCATCATCCACTACATTTAGCCCATGGCCTTCTCCCAGTGCCTAGAGCAGTCAAGCTTCTTTGTGCCTCGGGGCCTTTGCCTGTGTTCCCTCGGCCTGGCCTGCACTTACATGTCTGACTCCTCATCCCTCAAGCATCCAGCTTAAGTATCACTTCCCCACCACCCTATGTAAGTGAGTCCTTCGTTGCTGTCAGCATTACCTTCTGCTCTTTTCCTTTGTGGCACTCACAAATCATAGTGGGTGATATTTATTTACATTAGATGGTAAGCTCCTCAAGGCAGGGCAGGAGCCAGGTGTGATTGTTTACCACTCTTGCCACAGTACTTAGCCCGGGGCCTATCATCATTGCTCCATAAATATTTGTGAAATGATTATTGAAGGAAACATTTATTGGCAACCATTCTGTCCTTCCTTTCTTAGTCATGACATGACCTTTCATTCCAAGGGGTAGGAACCCATTCCTAAAAGCTCAGCTAAAGGAGAAGTTTATTACAGAGCTACAAGACATCTCATGGAGCTGCCGGCAGGAAGCAGAGGCTAGGATGCTAATGGCTGCCATTTAGTGAGCCGGCTCACGTGCGTTGTGCCTGGCATTGGGTTATGAGCTTTACGTACATGCTCTAGCCCTTGCAACATCCTGGAGAGGAAGGTAGAAATGCCTCCAGTTAAAAGATGTGGAAATTTAGACTCCAAAGGTGAAACTGGCCTATAAAATCACATGGTAAGTGTGGCAGAGATATGATTTCCACCCAGGGCTGTTTGGCTAAAGCTGTCATTCACCCATGTCTCTCCAAAGCCGTGCCCTTCACTGCTACTCCATACTGCTCTTATAGATAGGGAAGTAGGACTTCATCTGTTCCCTTTTCCACAGACCAACAGAGCCCTTAGCTCTTATCCCTTCATTAACTTCTGCTTGGTCATGGATCACAGATCTAGATGGTCTGGCCTCAACCCAAAACTTAGGATCCAGTGACAGCACAAAAAACCCGTATCCCCAGCCTTTTATGCCTTAATTCCAAAATTGGGCAGAGAGAATCTGTCAGCCTAGCTGGGGTTAAGTGATCCATCTTGATCCAGTCAGTGATGGGAGTATTGAAGGTGGGCATCAGCTTGGGGGTGTGGGACTGGTAGGTTTTCTCTCTGAGACAGGGTGTGGATGGAGGGAATGCCAACAGTCTCTCATAGGTGGCCTCCAGGGGGCTGGGAGAGGTGCGAGTGGGTGGGCAGAGAGTTTTCACGGTGTGGGAGGTGTTCAAGATCATCAGACAGGCCGGGAGCGGTGGCTCACGCCTGTAATCCCAGCACTTTGGGAGGCTGAGACGGGTGGATCATGAGGTCCAGGAGTTCGAGACAGGCCTGGCTAACATGGTGAAACCCAGTCTCTACTAAACAAAATACAAAAAATTAGTCAGGCATGGTGGTGGGCGCCTGTAGTCCCAGCTACCAGGAGGCTGAGGCAGGAGAATGGCGTGAACCCAGGAGGCGGAGCTTGCAGTGAGCTGAGATCGCGCCACCGCACTCCAGCCTGGGTGACAGAGTGAGACTCCATCTCAAAAAAAAAAAAAATAATAATCAGACAGGGTCCTGTTGGAGTGCAGAGTGGTGGTCACATGCAGTCACATGCAGATGTAGTGGTGGTGGAATCAGGAGACCTGGGGGATGTGGAGGAGGAACGCGAGGAGCAGCTCAGCAGAGGGATGGCGGGTGACCCTAGTGGGCACATGACCTGAGAAGTGGGATGGGAAGAAGACACTGGTTAGGACTGGGGAAGTCCATTCACTGGGGATTATTCATCAGCAAGTGATCCACTGGGGATCTTTTCATGAGTGTCCTATTCCTTCCTGAGTTAATCACCTGCCCCTTGACAGTGGGATTTCAGATGCCGTTAGATTTCCCATTGTGTTTTGTGTTTTCCATTGTTCCTGGCTCTGGGTTGGGCGTGGGGTGTGACATGAACAAGGTCCTGGGTGTGGGCTGCAGAGCTGAATCCTCCAGGAGCTTGCCCTCTGCTGGGATCCCAAGGCTGGCTGGAGAGGAGCGGGCAGCAGGGAGGAGGGAAGTCAGAGAAGGTGCCCACCAAAGGACGATTAGGTCAGTCTCCAGTTTTGAAGTACCAGGTCTGTCATATCCTGCCTTATAATTTACAGTATGCTTTTGAGAGATTATGTCTTTTGAGTCTTTTAGTTTAGTCCTGCCTATGAAATGAGTAGGACAAGTGTTATCCCAGGTTCATAGGTATGGAACCTCATAGAGGAGGCTTAGGGACGGGGGTGCCTCACCCAAGGTTACGCTGCCAGGAGCTCGTTTTTCCTGTGATCTGTGACAGTTTCTTTTGTCAACCTTTTTCTTCTCCTCCTTCCTTGCTGCCTGATTGTCCTCGGCCATCCCAGCTCGGTAGCTTCTCCTGGGATAACTGTGATGAAGGAAAGGACCCTGCGGTGATCAGAAGCCTGACTCTGGAGCCTGACCCTGTTATCATTCCTGGGAATGTGACCCTCAGTGTCGTGGGCAGCACCAGTGTTCCTCTGACTTCTCCTCTGAAGGTGAGCCTGGGGGTGGGTAGGGAAGGGGAGGTGCCAGGTCTGGCCAGCAGGGGCACTGGGGCGTGTATGCTTGGGGAACTGTGAAGAATTTCAGAATCCTGGATTCCCAGAGAATAGTACAGGACATGTAGATTCAGACACCCTTTCACAGGTTCATGGAATCTCAGGATCATGGGATTGAAAGGAATCTCTGATGTCAGCGCCAGCAATTTCCTGGTGAGGGCAGGAGTGATGGATACCTTGAGCCTGGCAGGAGCGTCCTGGCCTTCTCTGGGCCTGATGGCCAGTGGCTTGTTATTGTCTGACAGCTCTGGTTGGCCAATTTGGTTTTGTTGTTAATTATAAAATCGATATACCAATTAGCCAGTAATATATAGTCACTTTAGAAAACAGAAGTCATCAAAAAATAAAATAAAATAGGCCAGGTGTGGTGGCTCACGCCTGTAATCCCAACACTTTGGGAGGCTGAGGTGGGCGGATCTTTTGAGGTCAGGAGTTTGAGATCAGCCTGGCCAACATGGTGAAACCCCATCTCTACTAAAAATATAAAAATTAGCTGGGCATGGTGGCATGTGCCTGTAATCCCAACTACTCAGGAAGGTGAGGTAGGAGAATTGCTTGAACCCAAGAGGCAGAGGTTGCAGTAAGCCAAGATTGCACCACTGCACTCTAACTTGGGTGACAGAGTGAAATTCTGTCTCTAAATAAATAAATAAATAAATATCACTTGAAATCTCACTACCTAGTGATAAGGGGTAAGCACTTTTAACATCTTATAGGATATTCTTTGCAACTTTCCCCCATACAATTACATATATAACATACATATTTATTTTTAATGGATATGTATGATAATAGGCAGTGCTCATTGTAAATGTCCTCCAGTAATCTAAATCCTAGAGATAGTCAGTGTTTGCTCTTTATATAACGAGTCAGAATTTTTATGTGTTTGTAAATACATATACACTTATACTCATGGGATTATATGATATGTGCTATTATACTTGCTTTTTTTTTTTTTTTTTTTGCGTCATACTCTATGTTCCGTATCTGTTTCCAAGGATTACGTGACTCTACTTAGTCAATTTTTTTTTACCCAATCATTATTTAATTATTTTAATTTATTGTAATTTTAGAACAATGTCTCACTTTGTTGCTCAGGCTGGAGTGCAGTAGTGTGATCATGGCTTACTGCAGCCTTGGGCTTAAGGGATCCTCCCACCTCAGCCTCCTGAGTAGCTGGGACTACAGGTGCATGTCACCATGCTTACCTAATTTTTTTTGTTTTTTATGGAGACAGAGCCTCCCTATGTTGCCCAGGCTGATCTCAAACTCCTGGACTCAAGCAGTCCTCCTGCCTCAGACTCGCAAAATGTTGGGATTATAGGCTTGAGCCACCTCGCTCAGTCCACCCAATCATTTTTAATGGCAGAAATATTCTGATGTGGATCTTTCATAATTTGTATAAAAAGTCCATTGTTGAACATTTAGTTTGTTTCCAGGATAGTTTTTGTTTGTTTGTTTGTTTGTTTTGAGTTTGTTTTGAGACAGGGTCTTACTCTGTTGCCTAGGCTGGAATGTAGTAGTGCAATCTTAGCTCCCTGCAATCTCTGCTTCCCGGGTTCAAGTGATTCTCCTGCCTCAGCCTCCCAAAGTGCTAGGATTACAGACACCTGCCATTTCACCCCACTAATTTTTGTATTTTTAGTAGAGATGGGGTTTCACCATGTTGGCTAGGCTGGTCTTGAACTCCTGATCTCAGGAAATCTGCGTGCCTCGGCCTCCCAAAGTGCTAGGATTACAGGTTTGAGCCACTGTACCTGGCCAGAGTGTTTTTTATTTGTTTGTTTGTTTTTTGTTTTGCTATAATAACCACCTTTGTAGAAATTATTCTTATAGTACATCTTTTTATAATTTTCTGATTATCTAGATACACACTTTTTAGGTCTTTTGATACATATTGCCAAAGTGCCTCCTAATGTTTGAACCAACTTGTATCATTCCTAGTGAGCGCAGATGTCTATTCATAAGTTTATTTGCCTTTTGTATTTACTTTGGGAATAACCTGTTTGTTTCCATCCATTGACTATTTTAGGGGTGTATGTTTTTATATTTTCTTAGAAAACAATGAAGACTTTTCATATATCCATTGCAACACCATTTATTATGGTCCTTTCCTCTCTAGCTAAAATTGCTACCTTTATATGATGTTCCTCTATGCCCTTCAGTCTGTTCCTGATCCAGATCTATTCTGGTACCAGTTTTGTCTTAATTATTTAGAAGATTCCTGATTTGGAATCTGTGTTTCTATCATTACCCTTAGACCTGTCTTAATCACAGCTCCTACCTTATGGGCTTTCCTTGAGCAATACCTGAGTTAGAAAATAATGTAGAGAGTGCTTTGCACAGGGCCTGGCAGCCAGGACATGCTCAGTACATGTTAGATCTTGTGAACATTTCGATTAGTACCTGTCTTATCCTGCAGCCTCTTGACCCAGACACAAGTCCTGGATATGTGGCAGCTTTCAGCTCCCCTGCACCTCCTACCAAGTCTTTTCCTAGCTGAGTCATTGTGTTTCCATTACTGTTCCTCAAGTGATAGGGGGTCAAGCCCTGTACCCTTGGATCTGGGCCAAAGGATAGAATCATTCCCTATGTACGGACACTGGACTGTTTCTCTGCCAGGGTCACACACATTTATTTGTGTGCTCCCTCTGCTGAATCTGGAGTGTGGGCTCTCCTGGTAGGCCATCCGCCATGCTCCCTCTGCTGCCATCACCATGCAACCACTAATGGCGTTTCCAGGGACGGGGCTATGCAACTGACTTGGAAACAAGCAGCTGGCAAACCCCCTCTTCTACCCTCAGCCTGCTTTTCCTGGCTTCTTCACAAACCATTAAGATGGGTTTTACTCCCTACTCTTCTTTTCCATTGCTTCATTACCTGTCATAAATTTGGGCCTACATAATCTCCTCTGTCTTTACTGTCACTAGTGCTTAGTAAAAATTGGCCTCTGATCCCCTCTGCTCCTTCTCTTTCCCCAATTTATTTATTTATTTATTTATTTTATTTATTTTTTTTGAGATGGAGTTTCACTCTGTTGCCTAGACTGGAGTGTAGTGGCGTAATCTTGGCTCATTGCAACCTCCACCTCCTGGGTTCAAGGGACTCTCCTGCGTCAGCCTCCAGAGTAACTGGGATTATAGGCGTGCACTACCACGCCTGGCTAATTTTTGTATTTTTAGTAGAGATGGGGTTTCGTCACATTGGCCAGGCTGGTCTCGAACTCCTGACCTCAGGTGATCTGCCCACCTTGGCCTCCCAAAGTGCTGGGATTACAGGAGTGAACCACCACGCCCGGCCCCCAATATTTCTCTTCTATATATATATATATTTGGTTCAGTTCTTTTTTTAGGATATGTGCATATCAACTATTAGATGAAAGCTCTTCTGACCACTTGCTAGGGAGAAGAGACGATGAGGGACAAAGGGTCTCAGGAAAGGTTGCAACTTGCTCCAGGTCACAAAGCTAGTTGTTAGCATGGACAAGGCTGGTGTGTTTATCTTGGGGTTTGGTTCCTGAGCTTTTACTGGCAGGGAGGTAGACTTAGTGCTTGGTGTATTTGCAGGGGAGGGGAGAGGAGTGCTGCAGATTCAGTTCCAGAACTCTCCCCTTGCCCAGCAGACCCGCTTATGAGAGCTGCCCAGAACTAAGCTCTGGATGAGCCTGGAGCACTCGTGGGGTCCATGGGGCTTCGACCCCTTGTTACACTGAGGCCCAGAGGAGAGTGACTGCCCAAACCCAAGAAAGCAACTGCCATCCTTTTTTCCTCTGATCTTGCTGTAGTGAAATTTCTTTAATCAAAAGTCAAATCTGCGACCTGGGTGGATTTGACCCCAGCTGCAATGTTTAAAAGTTAGATATCCCAGATTCCATGGCCATGGGTAAGACTGGAGCCTGCTCAGGAGCTCCCTTTTCTCTTTGGACTTGCTCCATGGGATCTGGCATAGCCACTGCCCAGCCCTCCCTCAAGTTCTAGCCTGTGGGACCCTGGTTTTCCCATCCTTGAGAATTGTAAATTGTCACTGTATTTGTCTTATTCCAGCCTTTCAGGCTTGATAACTTGGCTCCCCCAGCACCCAAAGTCATATACATGCCTGGGCTCGTTACTCCGCCCCGCTTCCTTTTCTGAGTCATAGTAGCAAATAGATTGAGAATAAGAAATGAGCCATCATTTCCGAATGGTAGGCATGGCTGCTGCCTTAGAACCCTCTGTTGACTTCAGTTCAGTACACTTCTTGTGTCGTGCTGGTCCTGTGGTGGGGGTAGAAGTAGAGATGAGGGAGGCACTACCCCTTCTGGTAGATGCAGCCCTACAGGTTCTAGCCTGGTGGGAGGAGCGCTGGCAGGACTTGTCCCCCTACTGGCCTCCTCTGCTGCGTGCTCTCGCTCAGGGCATAACTGGTTCCAACATTCTCATTAAGGTATTGTCGACACAAAGAGAGAGTATTGGCTAAGGAAAAAGGCAGGGCAGAAGTCACGGAGGAGGAAGCTTTTGATTTCAGGCACTGTGCGAAGTGCTGGTATTTCCCTCTCAATGGGACCTGTGAGAGAGGTGGGCACTCTAAAATATCCCATTTTTGAAGATGAGGTGAGGCTGAGTGCAGTGGTTCACGCCTGTAATCCCAGCACCTTGGGAGGCCCAGGCGGGTGGATCATTTGAAGTTAGGAGTTTGCGACCAGCCGGACCAACATATTGAAACCCCATCTCTACTAAAAATACAAAAACATTAGCTAGGCATGGTAGCTCATGCCTGTAATCTCAGCTACTCAGGAGGCTAAGACAGGAGAATCACTTGAACCCAGTAAGCAGAGTTTGGAGTGAGCCAAAATCGCACCACTATACTCCAGCCTGGGTGACAGAGTGAGACTCTGTCTCAAAAAAAAAAAAAAAAAAAAGTAAGGGGATGGCCACTGAGAGAGATTAAGCAACTCACCCAAGGAGACAATAAAACTAGGAAGTGGCAGAACTAGAATTCCAACCTAGGTCCTCTGACTTTTCCTAGGCAGCGGGGTAGAAGCAGGTTTGATGAGAGAGAGGAGGGCTGAGAGGGTGCTGTGTGGCCAGTGGTGGAGATAATGGGTATGTCTTAGCAGCAGATGAGGCCAGTGAGAGGAGCAATTTGAATTTGTCCACTCAGAACACAGGATGTGCTGACTTCTTTGTTCTTTCTGGGCCTGGAGGAAGGCAGGAAAGCAGCTAGTATCTCGACATCTGGGGCAGCTGGAAGACTTGAGTCTGTGGCCTGGGAACCAGCCTGAGCTCAGCAGCCTCTGAGGATATAAGTGCCTATCCAGGATTTATCTCTTAGAAACAGAGCCCCAAATAAAGTGAGCCTAGAGGCTGGGATTCCTAGAATGTTAGAATGTCAGAGCTGAAAGGGATCCTAAAAATGTGATTTCCTGCCATAACGCCGATAAGGAATCAGATATTTGAGAAAGCTAATTTCCTAGTACTCTTTCCTTAGAATTTTACCTTGATACCTTTGGTGGGTGATGGACATGGTTCTAAAGGACAACTAATTTGGCACTAGAGGCAACTACATGGTGACTGTTCAGCACGTGCCTGGCACAACTGGGACATCCGCCATGAAATTCTGGCCACTTCCTCCTGGTCAGCTTCAGCCTCCAAAATGGGAGCAAAGTCACGACAGCATGGAGGTGTGAAGTGTGTTCTAGAGCTTCTCACCCAGCTCGACTCCAGGCACAAGAGTCTTTTGTAGCTTTCCCAGCTGAGTCAGGGAGCCCACTACTCCTTGAGATAGCTCCATCTGTTGTAACCTAGCTATGATTTTATACCAGTCCCAAGGTGATCTTTCTATACATTCCTGTTGTTCTTAATTCTGTCTTCTGTGGCAGTAGAGAGAAAATGTGACCCAGGAGCAGCCAGTTGGGTTCATTTTGGTAACCAGCTCATCAGTTGATAGTAACTACCTGAAGTCCTATGCAGAAAAGGATTCTGGGGCCAAGACTGGGCTCAGAAGGGAAGCCCAGGAAACAATGCCACAGTTAACCAATTAGCAGTTAGATGACAAGTGCATTTCAATGCAAGTGTTAGAGTCAATCAATGAGTAGTGACTACCTAAAGAATTCTAACACTATGGACTGGGCATGATGGCTCACGCCTGGAATCCCAGCACTTTGGGAGGCAAGGTGGAAGGATTGCTTGAGGCCAGGAGTTCCAGACCAGCCTGGGCAACAAAGTGAGACCCCATCTCTACAAAAAATACAGAATGAGCTGGGTGTGGTGGCATGTGCCTGCCTGTGTTTCCCGACTACATGGGAGGCTGAGGCAGGAGGATCATCTGAGCCCAGGAGGTTGAGGCTGCAGTGAGTACAGTGAGCCATGATACAAAAAAAAAAAAAAATCCTAAGTCTATGTATAGTTCAGTGTAGGGGGAAAATTCACATTTGATTATTAATGTCTGCCATGGGCACAATAATACACTATACTCACACATGGGCCACACAGTGTTGCCATTCCTGGAACAGACTGTCTCTAAGATCTCATCCAGTTAAAAATTCTATGATTAAACTATATTGCTGCTTTTTTGAAGAGACAGAAGAGCTGGTATGTTTGCCCTGGAATTTATACTTATAACCTTTCTCAAACCTTTTTTTTTTTTTTTTTACCAGTTGGAATTAGTTCTGGAGAAGGAAGTGGCTAGCCTCTGGATCAAGATCCCATGCACAGACTACATTGGCAGCTGTACCTTTGAAAACTTCTGTGACGTGCTTGACATGTTAATTCCTACTGGGGAGCCCTGCCCAGAGCCCCTGCATACCTATGGGCTTCCTTGCCACTGTCCCTTCAAAGAAGTAAGTACTTAGGGAGGAGAGAGCGTTACCCCTGTGGCTAAAGAGATGGGGTTTGGAGAGAAGGGTCTTTGCATTCTCCTCCTGCAGATCTGGATGCCTCTGGATTTGTAAGCCAGTGTGACCTATCAGGAATCACTTATCTTTCGGGAGCCTCAGTTATCCATCTATGAAATAGGAGACTTGAACTTAGACGTGATCTTCAGGGCCCTTTTCCCATAATAATCCATGCTGTACAGTGCTATGGCAGTCTCTAATCTTGTGTGGTGGTTTCAAGAATGGGAAGAAGGGTGGTAGTTCATGGCTACAATCCTGGCAGTGGCTCTAGGAGAAAGACCCCATCAGTAGGCTCCCACTGACTGGCTGTCCACTGGCTTTCCCACAGGGAACCTACTCACTGCCCAAGAGCGAATTCGTTTTGCCTCACCTGGAGCTGCCCAGTTGGCTCACCACCGGGAACTACCGCATAGAGAGCGTCCTGAGCAACAGTGGAAAGCGTCTGGGCTGCATCAAGATCGCTGCCTCTCTAAAGGGTGTATAACGTGGCATCTGCTGCAGCGGAATGGAGCGGTGTGAGGAAGGTCCATTTTCCTCTGTTTTGTGTTTGCCAAGGCCAAACTCCCCCTCTCTGCCCCGCTTTAATCCTCTTTCTACAATGAGTCTGCTACCCTCACTGAAAATCATTTTGTGCCACTTACATTTTAGGCTGGGGCAAGCAGCCCTGACCTAAGGGAGGATGAGTTGGGCAGTTCTTGATAGCCCAGGGCATCTGCTGGGCTGACCATGTTACTTATCCCGGTTAACATTCGCTCTTTCTCTCTAAAGAGCCTCGTTCATTTCCAAAGCAGTTAAGGAATGGGAACCAGAGTGTTTTAGGACCTGAAGAATCTTTATGACTTTCTCTCTCTCATTCTTTTTTTTTTTTTGTCACTAAGTTAAAAGCAAAGTGAGAGTATTAACGTTTTGTTCTCCTCCAACCCCCTGTTACAATGAAGGGGCGAAAGTATTTGCTCTTAGTCTATTCCTCCCTTAACTTCTGTGACTAATTTTAATTTCCTTTCTAGATTTGCCCAATTAATACTAGGGTGCAGTGTATCCTGGAGAGGTAGGGTGTCGGGGGAGGAATCCCTTGGGGGAGATATTAGGGGTGCTCCATTGTTTACAAACTCAGGTACCCGCAGGGCTTAGCAAGAGACTTAAATGAGTGACAAGAACCTTGAGAAACAAGTTGCTTCCAGGCTTGATTTCGACTTTTCCCTTTTTTTTTGGAGACAGAAACTCACTTTGTCATCAGGCTGGAGTGCAGTGGCGCAATCTCGGCTCACTGCAACCTCTGCCTCCTGGGTTCAAGCGATTCTCCTGCCTCAGCCTCCCAAGTAGCTTGGACTACAGGCGCCCACCATCACGCCTGGCTAATTTTTGTATTTTTAGTACAGATGGGGTTTCACCGTGTTGGTCAGGATGGTCTCGATCTCTTGACCTCATGATCTGCCCACTTGGCCTTGGAAAGTGCTGAATTACAGTTGTGAGCCACTACGCCCAGCTGATTTTTCCTTTTTGATTAAAGATACTATTACAATGTAAATATTTCTTATACAGAAAGTCACAGCACATGTGCCCATTGATACAAGGCCGCTGAGGCCTGGTCTCCACTTGGAAATATAATTAAGGGTGACAAGGACTGGAGTAAGTTGGAGAGTGCATAGCCAGTCTGTGAAGACAACTGCTACCTAGCTATGACCAGTCAGTGCCACACAAGAATGGTGTGGGCCCAGTATTGCCAGATACTGGCAATACTTCAGCCTGGTGACAGAGTGAGACTCTTGTCTCAAAAAAAAAGTTTCAATGTTTACTCCTAGAGAAGCCAAAAATTCAGATTTTTATGAAGTCTTACCATTTTAAAAGATTGGCAGCTAATGATTTTTTTAAAAAGCTGTGCAGTGTGATGTATCCCAAACGGACTGGCTCATGGGTGGCCACTTCGCAACCTCTGATCTCAGACCATGCATGCCTTGTCCTCTTAAGACAACTCCTGTGGCACCATTTCTCCCTCCACAGGGCCAAAGCCATAGAGTCCGGTCCCAAGGAGAAGGCTCTTCCAGTGCTAGAAGTATGGGCAGCCTCTCACCCGTGAGCTGTGGCTGCCTGCCTCAGTCTTGGAGTCCTGTCGGGTGAATGAGGCAGATGGGAAAGAGTTAGCTTCACCAGCAGCTGCTTTTGGAGCAGGGGTCCAAGGAAGAGAGGGTGGCCTCGACATCAAACTGCCTGGATTTTTCTACCACCCTGTTACACCATAACAACTTCTGAACCACACACCAGCCCTGAGTTCTGGGCTCATCTGAAGCCTGGAATAGCAATAAATCTTTTTAACTTGCTGACAGTTTCTCCCTTGCTTTGGCTCCAGATTTCACTGATCAGATTTCAAAAGTGTTTTTGGGGTGGGGCTCTTTTGGTTGGAAGGGTTTGTTGGAATGGTACAGGTGAGCCGAGGCGATTCCAGGGACGGACCCTCCTGCTTATGTTGCAGGAGCTTGCTTGTTGTCTCTGCTTCATCGCCATCCAGTTCCCTTGTTTGCTATTTTGCTTTCCATCACATCATGACTGCGGAGGGTGAAAATCACCTGGTGACCATTGAACAGGCCCCAGAGACAAAATCTTTTTATCTGAGGAATTTAAAAGGGAGCAAAGACCACCTGGTGACTATCAAACAGGCCATGCAGAGGCAAAACTCCTTATCTGGGGAAAATAAGAAGTAATTAGACTTTCCTATTATCTAAAGCAGGCATCTCGTTCCAGATTTCTTTTCCCCAAAAAAAACCTTAGGAGTAACTAAAATTTCTGTACATCTCTAGAATGCCATGCTGAAACTGACTGTGCAACCCCAAGGTCCCGCTTTAAGGTCCATAAATATCCCTAAGGAAAAATCCACTGTGGTATGCTCAGTCCTCTCGCCAGGGCACCCCACCGCAGTCTTCTGCAGCATTCTTCCTTTCTAATACCTTTCCTTTTTCAAACCTATACTGTTGTTGGTGAATTATTTTTACCCACCCACGAGTTGACCACTTCTCAATGCTGGGGCTCTGACACCTTGCCTGGCGATGACCTCCACAGCCGTTTCCCTCTGTTGGATCTTCCAGCCTTATTCTCAACAGTTGCTTTTTAGTTCACATTCTTGACTGAATCTCAGTAGCTCAGTTAATCTTTTTATGTCTGCTCTGCTCTTGAGTCATATGTTCCTTGAAGTTTCTTAGGGGTGGGGGATGAGGAGTTAAAGGTGGCATCTTCAATCACAGGTCAAAGCAGACTTTTTAATAAATGGTGCTGAGCCAACTGGAAAGCCACTTGGAGAAAGCTGAGGTTAGACGTATACTTCACACCATATGCAAGAATGAACTCCAAGTGGATCCAGGATCCAAATGAAAGAAAATGAAGCCATATAAATACAGAAGGAAACGTGGTGGAAATATCCAGTGGCAACAAAATATTGACACATTTGACTACATAAAGAAAAAAAATGCAGGCCGGGTGCGGTG
>NW_012122932.1:5620892-5633726 GCF_000951035.1 Colobus angolensis palliatus
TGAGATACCATTTATCATCTCTCAGACTGGTGAAAGAAAGAACGACACATTCTGTTAGGCAAGGCTATAGGGAAACACACTGTCGTCACTGTTGGTGGGAATGCAAACTAGTATGACTTTTCTGGAGGGGAATTTGTCAGTGCTTAACAAATTGCAGAAGCATTTATCCTTTGACACAACCATTTCCACTGTGGGAATTTCCCTTGAAGATGCACCTCCAACAGTACAAACATATGGATGCACAAGATTACTCATTGCAGCACTGTGACTGCAAATATTGGAAGCAAAGTCATGTTCATATACACGAGAAAGGCTGAGTAAACCATGGCACCATGGCATACCCACATGAAATATTACTGAGCTGTAAAAAAAAAAAAAAACGAGGAAGACCTTTATAAATTGGTATAGAGTTATTTTCAAGATATATTAAATGCAAAAAGCGAAGTACAAAAAGTAGAATGTGGTACTTTTTATGTAAGAAAGAAGGAGATGTAAGAACATGTATCTGCTTGTTTATGCAAAGTAAATAAGGAAAGATTGGCCAGAAAGTAATGAGCTCTCTATGGATGGTAGGTGGGTGTAGAGTAGAAAGAAAGGAGAAATCATAATGGTATAAAGGAGGGTAGGGATGGAACACTGCCGAGTGTATCTGAGTATATTTTGTTTAACTGTGACTCTTAGAGCCATAGTAATGTTTCTCATGCCCCCAAAAGTAATTAAAGTCAACCAGGATATGAGGAGAGTTCAAAATGAAATACAAACAGTAACAGATGAACTTAACTGTATTTCAAATGCATAGTACAACCACATTGAAGGAGGTGGGCAAGAAAAATAAGAAGTTATAGCATTTTGATGGGATACTTGAAAGAGAAAAGGAACAGTACACAAATACCAGAGTCTAGTTAGCAAATTTTTCACAGAAGCAAAAATTAGCAATTCAGGAAGTCCTTTAGGTGTATATTAGAATTGGGAAAATAAATATATGGTAGGTAACAACAACATGGGGGACATACTGAAAGGACTCAGGAACCAAATTGAACATCCCTCAGTGGCCAAATCTTGGGCAATTTGAGCAATAAAATAATGACAATAATGGGTTATAGTCCACTGACTAAAAATACACTATAGAATCCCATACACAATGGAATCACAAATGTAGAAGGAACGATAGAAATAGAAGTAATGATTGGGTATGGTGGCTCACACCTGTAATCCCAGCACTTTGGGAGGCCAAGCCATGTGGATCATCTGGGGTCAGGAGTTCAAGAGCAGCCTGGCCAACATGACGAAACCCCTGTCTCTACTAAAAATACACAAAATTAGCCAGGTGTGGTGGTGTGCGCCTGTAATCCCAGCTACTCCGGAGGAAGGAGAATCACTTGAACTCGGAAGGTGGAGGTTGCAGTGAGCCGAGACCGTGCCGCTGACCTCTAGCCTGGGCGGCAGAGTGAGACTCCATCTCAAACACAAACAAAAAAACACCATTAGGCAAACACCCTAGGAATAGTTGTTGCAGACAAACACCTATGAATGCCGAATTAGTGAATAGAAGTATGATGGGAAACAGGATTTTGCATGATTTTAAGATCTCTTCACAAGATACTAATTACAAAGGGAAAAACAGTCACTATAGTGAAGAAACCTGACAGAAACCACCTTAACCAAGTGATCAAGTTAACATCACCACTAATAAGGCATACTGATACCACATACCTTCCAGTATGATGCACTGAGAAGGGCACAATGTCACTTCTGAGGAATTGTCAGAAATGTGCAGTCTCAGTGCAATCATGAGAAAAGATCAGACAAGCCCAAACTGAGAGACACTCTACAAAATAATTGGCCAGTATGTTGAAAGTGCCAAGGCTGTGAAAAGGAAAGACTGAGGAACAGTCATGAACTGGAAAAGAATAAAGAAATATGATAACTAAATGCATTGTGAGATTCCCGATTTGGATGCTGGATTAGAAAAAGGACCAGAAATAGGATTTCATCAATGTCAGTTATTTGGTTTTGATAATTGTACTGTGGTTATGTAAGATGTTAACATTAGTAAGAGCTGGGTGAAGGATACATGGAAACTATTATTTTTGCCACCCTTTGAAAGTCTAACATTTTTCAAAATAAAAAGTTTTACAGATATATTGCTGAAGTTTTCATTTTGAGAAAAAAACGATATGAACCTTATATGAGTCAGGGTTCTGTAGAGGGACAGAACTAGTGGAACTAACAAAAATATATATAAAGGGGATTTGGGAACTGGACAAAGGCTGGCTGGTGTGGCTGGAAGGAAAGGGCGTAACCGGGGCAAGAAGAAGCTGGAGAGGTGGGGAAAAAGCCTTTTGGTTCACCTATGTCTCCCTGACCAGGAAACCAACTTCCTAAGTGTCTTAATTTAATTTAATGTAACTTAATTTAGGAGAGCTAAGTAATTAAACACGAGGCCAAAGTACATAAGAAAGCGGCAGCCCTTTATTGCAAATATGCACACACTCTCAGGCTAGGTTCTCCGGTCCTCAGGTATGGGGCCAGGAAAGTCACGCAGGCGCTCTCGGGTTAGGTTTTCTGGTCCACAAATGCGGGGCCGAAGAAGTCATGCCGGCTCCTGCCGGCAGCGGACTTTTATGCATTGGTACTGGAAGGGGGCGGGCAGTAGGCGGGATAAGGGCGTGATAGGTGCGTCTCCATAGGCGTGGCCGGGTAAGTTTCCCTCTCTTCGGATTGACGTCACCTGGCGCATGCTCGGTTGATCTGCATCCTCCCGGGTGCCGGCTGCATTTCCCGCGCGCCAGTAAGTTGGTGATGAAGAACCCGGAAACAACAGGTACTGCTCCATCTTGTTCACCTTCCTCCATTTTGTCCCTTCTCCCTCACCCGAACACTAAGTTTAAGTCCACCTGAGAATTTTCCTTTGAGAGAGTCTATCTTGCCAAATAAATTTCACTTCCAATTCGGGTTGGCATGCCAGGGAGATGTTCTGCTCCCCAGCCCCTTTTTCTTCCCTTTTGAACTCAGATCTGGGAATTGCTGAAGGAGCTCCTTTGTGGGTTTGAGTCAGGCACAGCATGGGCATGGCGGATAACAAGACTTGTAGATCCTTAGAGAGCTGCCTGTCAGTTCCATTCCCAGGGCACTGTGGCTTATAAACCACTGCACTTCGGCACTGACTTATATCACCTGGTAGCCAACTCTTAACTCCTAACGTTTCACCTTCACATGGGTGACTTCCCCAGCCCAGCACATGCAGGGCTTATGTGTTTAGCAATCTCAGTTTGTGTTCCTTAGCAATCTCCACTCTCCCATTTCTTTTTTTTCCAATGGCCTTGTTTTTCGTTTTTTTTGAGACAGAGTCTCACTCTTGTTGACTAGGTTGGAGTGCAATGGCATGATCTTGGCTCACTGCAACCTCTGCCTCCCGGGTTCAAGCGATTCTCCTGCCTAAGCCTCCCAAGTAGCTGGGATTATAGGTGCCCCCCCACCACGCCTGGCTAATTTTTGTATTTTTAGTAGAGACGGTGTTTCACCATGTTGGCTAGGCTAGTCTCAAACTCCTGACCTCAGGTGATCCACCCACCTCAGCCTCCCAAAGTGCTGGGATTACAGGCGTGAGCCGCTGTGCCTGGCCTCCAATGGCCTCGTTGAAGATCTGAATTCAGCTTCTTCTTAAACTGATTGATTTTACATATCATTCCCCTTCATGCTCCAACCATTGTCCAGCTCAGTCATGTTGAGATAAATCACCTTTGTCCAGTGGAGAAGTACAGTGGGAATTGATTCTGAAGGTCATGGGGGACCTTCCCACATTCTTCGTATCCTTCTAGATCTCTCTGTTCCAACTCTTAGGTCCCAGTTTTTGCCAAAGAAGCATGTGGCAGCAGAGAATTCCGCCTGTGTTGCAGAACTGGAATGACCAGTTTGGATCCTATCAGTGCTGACTGCCATCAGAAAGTGTTTTCTATATCAATTACATGGTGACCTCTTATCTGATAGCTTACTTCCCTTATCTGATTTTTGTATATTGCTCTATTCTGCATCCAGACCTTTGTTCCAGGCTTGGCTATCTATCATCTGTAGATCATATCATGTATGAGAAGCAGAAATCCTTGCATTCCTCTTTTTTCCAGAGGTTCTTTTGCAACCCAGGGTCTATACACTTCATGAGGTTTGTGATTGTTTTGGAAACTGCATGCAAAACGTATGCATATATGTGAATCTTATAGAAGGAGGAGCCACAGCTTTTATTGGAATGTTGGTGGGCTGCACGAGTTCCCCAAAGTCATAAACCACTGCCTTACCTCCATTTAATTGCTCCATATTCTATAGTAAGGTTTCCATATGTTCCTCAAAGCCTTTCTTTCTCCAAGTTCATGGTCTCGATCCCAAAAGAGCACAGACTTTATATTGGCTGATAGCTTTCTATCTAGTGGTAGGATATTCTTCTGTACCTCTCCTTCATGATAACACAGCTACCTCACATCTCCTCTGAGAGGTTGTTGTTTGGCATCTGACCATTGGTGAATGGACAATATATTACAAAGGGGGAATGCTGCTAACTCCAGCTGAAATGCCTGTTATGCAGATCATAATATCAATCATCTAATAGAAGGTGAAGTTGAAAATTGATACTCTACAAATATTCATTATGCTGTAGAGTTATACTTTCATTGGTGTTACAGTTTACAATAAAAAGCTTTTAGAAGGTGGCATTTCTACTAGAGTGAAACAAATCGTCATTAATACTTTCCCCCTTCAAATAAATTTTCTTTAGTTCTGAAATCAATACATTATTTTTTTTTAAAATGCAACAACACAGGCAAGCAAAAGAAAAATATAAAAATTTGACTGGGCACGGTGGCTCACACCTGTAATCCCAGCACTTTGGGAGGCTGAGGCAGGTGGATCGCTTGAGCCCAGGGGCTTGAGATCAGCCTGGGCAGCATAGTGAGACCTTGTCTCTATTTTTAAATATATAAATACATAAAAGAAAAAGTGTAAAATTTTACTCATAATTCAACCCACTTGGTGAAAATTCCTATGACAATGTGCTGAGTATTCAAAATTATTTGACTGTATGCATGTAACTGATTTTAAAAAAAATGGAATCATGTTTCATATTCTATTTTTAACAGCTTTATTGAGGTATAATTGACGTATAATAAACGCCACATATTTGAAGTATCCAACTGATAAGTTTTGACACATGTACCCTCCTGTGAAACCATCTTCACAATTGAGACAGTGAACATGTTATCCGTCCCTTCCAAAAATTTCCTCATGCCCCTTTGTAATACCTCCCTCTCACCTATCTCATCTTCCACCGACCACTGAGCTGCTCTCTGTTACTACAGATTAGCTTTCATTTTCCAGGCTTTTATATGAATAGAATCATCCAGTTCGTATTCTGTTTTTTGGTCTGGATTTTGTCATTGAGCATACTTAAAGATTCATACATTGTATTGTGTATTTCAACAGTTTGTTTCTGTTCCTTGCTGAGGAATATTCCATTGTATGGATACATCACAATTTGTTTATCCATTCTCCTGTTTATAGACATTTAGAGTATTTCCAACTTCTTTGCTTTTTTAAGTAAAGTTACCATGAATATTTTTGTACCAGTCTTTTTATGGATATATATTTCTTTTTTCTGGAGTGGAATAGTTGGATCATGTGGTAGGTATATGTTTACATTTTAAAGAGACTACAAGATGTTTATCAAACTGATTGTAGTACTTTCTATCCACATAGGAGGGTGTGGAATTTCAGTTACTCCACCTGTTCACCAACACAAGCATGGCCAGTTTTTGTGGTTGGTGGGTAAGTTAATTTCTTTTATTCACTTTCAGAATATCAGAGTTGACAGAGTCCTTAATAATCCATTAGTCCAGCCCTTCACTTCGTAGACTGAGAGATGGGGAGGAACTTGCCTGAGGGCCAGTAGGAAATCCGTGGTGGAGACAGTGGTTGGACAAAATTACTGCCGAGTTCTGTTTTTGTTCTCTCTGTGACTCTTCTACTTAGAATATCTAAATAGAAAATTCCCCTCGCCCAACATGCACTTTTCTTTTCTTTTTTTTTTTTTGAGACAGAGTCTCGCTCTGTCACCAGACTGGAGTATAGTGGTGCGATCTCGGCTCATGGAAACCTCCGACTTCCTGGTTCAAGAGCCAGAAGCTTTTTTTTTTTTTTTTTTGAGACAGAGTCTCACTCTGTCTAGACGGAGTTTCACTGTGTTAGCCAGGATGGTCTCGATCTCCTGACCTCGTGATCCACCCGCCTCAGCCTCCCAAAGTGCTGGGATTACAGGCTTGAGCCACTGCGCCCCGCCCGCGACTTCCTGGTTCAAACGATTCTCCTGCCTTAGCCTCCTGAGCAGTTGGGATTACAGGTGCCTGCCACCACGCCCAACCAATTTTTGTATTTTTTGTAGAGATGGGGTTTCACCATGTTGGCCAGGATGGTCTCGATCTCCTGACCTTGTGATCCACCCACGTCAGCCTCCCAAAGTGTTGGGATTACAGGTGTGAGCCACCACGCCCGGTCACACTTTTCTAAATCTGATGCTTTAAGGGCAGCTACCGCAGTGTGGAGAAAACAATTACTTTTGTATTTATGCTTGGTCTCTGTTTCAAGGGCTCTTGGGGTAAGTGGCATCCCTTTTCCATAAAATGAGTCTGATAATATGAGTAGTTGAATCTAATTTTGGTTCAGAGGTACAAAAGGTCATCCAAAAAATATAAAACAAAAAAGGTGTCACCTGAGAGACATCAGTGCTAACTTTTCTCATCTGTATTTCTCTTGGAAAGATAAAGAAGCCACTAATTAATATAGAGATGTTGGGATTTGCTGAAGGTATATAACATCCACATGGAAGTCAAACTGGGGATGGGAGGAAGGGAGAGCTATTAGAATAAAAACAGATAATTATGCATAGACACCTGTGGAGTTGGCCATGGAATGGTTGATGGGTTGGGTCAACTCATAGAGGGCTTGGTATGTCCCAAATATGCACCCTAAAAGGCCCAGGATGCTAATCATGATGTCCTTGGCAAGGGTGACACAGCTCATGTCCTCAGAGTAAAAGATGACGATCTCCAGGAGGGCTGGGATGATGAGGGCCAGGGCGCTGCTGCTCACGGAGCCCAGCAAGGAGATGACCAGGTCGAGGCGGGGGATGAGGATGGCTGAGACACCTGCAACAAAAGGAGAAATTTAGAATCACTGAATGTGCCTGTAAAAAGGGAGCTCAGAAACAAGCCATTGCTTTGGAGTCCTAGAATTTCACAGATACCTAAGCGACCGCTTTGGAGAGGTGAGAGGGAGCCTACTACAGGTTTTGGAAGGTCAGGCAACTCCCACCCCTGTCTTAACTACTAATACAGATGCTCTCCTTTTCTAATTTATCTATTGAATTTATTTATTTTTTATTTATTTATTTATTTTTTTACCTATAATCTTTATTGGAAGGGCTCCTCTACCACTTATCTGTTATAAGCTCCTCACTGTAGAGATGGGGAAATCTGGAGCTCTAGAAGGAACAGGACTTATTCAAGGTCACACAGAGCTGAGATGAGAATCCACTGGGATGCCTGATCTAAGGTCCTTTTCACTCTACTATGCTGTCTCTCATGTATAAGAAATAACTTGGTACACAGTAGGTGCTCAATAAGTGCTTGACTCTTGCCCAGGCTCAGAACCAACGTTTGTAGTATCTATGTAATACAGCTTTTGTCTAGAAGCAAGGATGGATAAAAAAAAAAATGAGAGATGCTTCTGCTGCTGTCCGAATATCAACCACTTATTTTTCTTTCTCTCTCTCTCTTTTTTTTTTTTTTTTTTGAGACGGAGTCTCACTCTGATGCCCAGGCTGGAGTGCAGTGGCGCGATCTCGGCTCGCTGCAAGCTCCACCTCCCGGGCTCAAGTCATTCTCCTGCCTCAGCCTCCGGAGTAGCTGGGACTACTGCTGCCCTCCACGGCGCCCAGTTAATTTTTTTGTATTTTTAGTAGAGACAGGGTTTCACCGTGATAGTCAGGATGGTCTCCATCTCCTGATCTTGTGATCCGCCCACCTCGGCCTCCCAAAGTGCTGGGATTACAGGCGTGAGCCACCACGCCCAACCTCAACCACTTATTTTTCTGTTCTTAATAGGATCTTAGTAATGAAGCAGGCCATAAAACGCAAAGACAGCATTAAGCTATCCAACCCCCATCCTTCTCTTCTCTTCACACTCCTAAATTTCCATCTCTTATACACATGGTGAACATATAGTATCACAGATTTTCCAAGGGAGTCCAATTTCAATAATGTTTGAATGAGTAAATATATAATTTATATGATTTAATTTTATGCAAATTTATTATTTTAAAACAATTATTACATTGATGTATAACATATGTACATAGTTTTGGGGTATGTGTGATAATTCAATATATTTATATAATTAGTAAAGATCAAATCAGTGTACTTGGGATATCCATTACGTTAAATATTCCACTCGTATGATTTTCCTGTGAACAAAATAGAGAAAGCCTGTTCTGGAAAGCATCCATACAAGCTTGCTGGATCTTTAAAAAAATCACGTCTTTCTGAAATTGCTCTGACACATCCAATCTGAGCATGAGAGAGACTCATAGACTCTCACGGCTAGGAGTGCATTACCCTTCCAATGGAAAGTCCCTGTCCACAGCTTTCCTTCATCTGATGTTTAATTAGCTGCTTACAGAGAAAACTCAGCATCAGTCTTCCAGGAAACCTCACTACCAGGGGGTAGAGAAGATATATGCAAGAAAAGCTATAATGCAAGGTGGACTGGAGGAAGGTCTTACACTCCATTCTGGTCATGTCAATCCTCTGCTCAGTGCCTTTCCATGGCTCCCCATGGCCCAAACTCCTCAGCACAATGACCCTTAGGACTTGGCCCTGACAAAGCTCTGACCTCATCTCTCAGCACTCTCCACTTCTCCAAAGTGGCCATAGGCAATACTTGCCTCAGGTCTGTGCACAGTCTGTTCCCTTCCCGTGGTACATTCTTCACTCCTCCATCTAGTTCCTACTTATCATTTAGGTCTTCACTGAAGTGTCACTCCACTGGAGAGGACTCCCTGACCCAACCAGGCTTAGTTATAGGACCCTCTTACATGTAGAGAGTGTCTTCTACTTACGATCTTAACCATATATGGTGCATCATGATGTCCCATCTTAACAATCATTGCAATGTGCTGTAATTATTTCCTTGCATATATTTGCCACTCAACTGTAGGTCCTGTGAAGGCAGAAGCTACATCTTCTTCATTATTCATCATTGTATCCCTTGTGTCTAGCACAATGCCAGGCATGTAGTAGGTGCTCAACAAATGATTGTTGAATGAATAAAGGATAATAGAATTGATGGATGAATAATGGAGGAAGAATGGGACATTCAGCATATATCAAAAGCAGGGCATGTCATTATAAGGTCAGTTGTCTCTAGTCATGCATTCCCTGATACTCAGAGGCTCCTCAGACTTTCTTGTCAACGTACACCCTTCCCAGTAGGAATGATTGCAAACAATATTATTTACAGCTTCTTGATGTCTTGGCACAGCCTGTGAACTCTAACACCTCAAACCAAGTAGGTTTTTGTTGTTTCTGCTCATAAAACGCCACTCATTTAAAGCTTGTTATCTGAGAGTATGTTCTACTAGACACCTCCAAGCACTGCATAGTTTCTCCTGACCCCGTACTGAGACTTGATTCCTTCAACGACTTTAAATTCTGACTCCTGGAACCTCGAAGACTAAATTTCTTCCTTCACTTTTACAATAATCCCACAGGTGTTTAAGGAGAAATATGGAAATTTCCTGAGCCTCTGCTTCTCCAGGCAAAACATCCCTTGTTGTTTTGCTCATTCCTCATGGGTCATCATTTGAGATCCTCTGTCTAGACATTTTCCAAAGAAAGAATTCCCTAGCCCTTTTCATGAGGTTCCCAAACACTACAACAGTTCTCATGAATGAGTGAATGAATGAAGGGAAAGGAACATGAAGAAAGGAAGGGAGGGAGGAGAGAAGAGTACACCCCAAAAATAATCTCTGGCCAGGTGCGGTGGTTCACATTTGTAATCCTAGCACTTTGGGAGGCTGAGGTAGGCAGATCACTCGAGGTTAGGATTTCGAGACCAGCCTGGCAAACATGATGAAACCCCATCTCTACTAAAAATACAAAAATTAGCTGTGCATGTTGGCAGGTGCCTGTAATCCCAGCTACTCAGGAGGCTGAGGCAGGAGAATCGCTTGAACCCGGGAGGCAGAGGTTGCAGTGAGCCAAGATAGCACCACTGCACTCCAGCCTGGGCAACAGAGCGAGACTCTGTCTCAAATAAATAAACAAATAAATAAACAAATAATCTCCAAGGCTCTGAAAAATCAGTCCCATTGGGATTTTTCCCTTCAGTTAAACCTCACTTTATGATATGGGACTTGTTCATAATTTATGATAAGAAGAAATATGGCACCATGAAAAACAGATGCATTGGTGCTACACGATCTGTGTTCAAATCCCAGCTTTGTCACTTAGTGTGAATGACTTGGGCATGTTACTTACTTTATCTGGGCCACAGTTCTCCCTAATGGTAATATATTGTTACGCTATCATCAGTATTAGATAATGTCAGTACAGTGCCTGACATATAGGATTGAATGAATGATACTTCTTCTGCAAACCAGCCAGCATCTATTTTCTATGTGTAGGCAGTAGAGATGACTGTAACATTTACTGTGTGGTAATTGTGTTAAGCCCATTTATTTTTTCAGGTGGAAAAATTGAGGTCCAGGGAGGTGAAATATCTTGCCCTAGGTCACAAAGAAGGCAAGTGGCAGATCCAATGATGGTGGGGTGGGCGCCAGTGTGGCTCTCTGTCATAGCTTTGGGTAAAGAGTGCCCTTTTATGCTACTCACAGGTTAGACAGACCAAGGCTGAGCGGACAGACAGGTCTACAAACAATGCCCAGCTCTCTGACACTTGGGAGACGGCAAACGGGATGATGATCTCAGCTGGAACGTGGAACTGGAGGGCATAGGTGAAGAAGATGCCGATAGAGTACATCAGTTTGACCGACTGGTACAACCTGCAGACACATGAATAGGATGTGAAATGTGATGCGGCTCCCCGGAAGGGCCATTGAGGACTCACTTACTGCTCAGAAGGTGGTATGGGTTGAGTATCCCTAATCCAAAAATCCAAAATCTGAAATGCTTCAATATCCAAAACACTTCTGGTCCCAAACATTTTGGATAAGGGTTACTCAATCTGTACTTGTCACTGAGTTATAGAACTGACTAATGTTGGATGACTCAGGCCAGATTGGACATCAGGGCCATCCGGGAAGCTTATTAAAAGTGCATATTGCTGAAGATTCTGAGTCAGTGGGCTTGCAGCTCAGGAATCTATGTCTCTTCTTTTTTAATTTTTTAAAAGACAATAGCTGGGCATGGTGGCTCACGCCTGTAATCCCAGCACTTTGAGAGGCCGAGGCAGGTGGATCACTTGAGGTCAGGAGTTCAAGATCAGGCTGATCAATATGATGAAATCTCATCTCTACTAAAAATACAAAAATTAGCTGGGTGTGGTGGCGTGCACCTGTAGTCCCAGCTGCTCAGGAGACTGAGACAGGAGAATTGCTTGAACCCAGGAGGCAGAGGTTGCAGTGAGCTGAAATTGCACCACTGCACTCGCTTCAGCCTGGGCGACAGAATTTGTTTCAAACAAACAAACAAACAAAAAAGACAATATATGCATAGCGTAAAATTCATGGTACAAGAGTCATACAGTGAAAAGCATTCCTCCCACCCTTGATTCCTATCTTCTAGTTTCCCTTTCCATAGGCAACCACTCAGAGTTTTCTTGTGGCCCTTCTAAAAATGACTGGTGTTTGTACATGCTCATACAGAATGTAGGAACAAACATGCACATCCACGCACACAGACATGCACATACATATGCATATACACATGTAGACTCTTCTTTTATTCACCCAATATTTCTTTTCTTTTTCTTTTCTTTTTTTTTTTTTTTTTTGAGACAGAGTTTCGTTGTTATTGCCTAGGCTGGAGTGCAATGGAACGATCTCACTTGATCTTAGCCAAAAGGCCGAGAAGCAATGCAATGGTGTGATCTCAGCTCACCACAATCTCCGCCTCCTGGATTCAAGCAATCCTCCTGCCTCAGCCTCCTGAGAAGCTGGGACTACAGGTGCCTACCACCACGCCCAGCTAATTTTATATTTTTAGTAGAGACAGCGTTTCGCTATGTTGGTCTGGCTGATTGCGAACTCCCAACCTCAGGTGATCCACCCTCCTCAGCCTCCCAAAGTGCCAGGATTATAGGTGTGAGCCACCACTCCTAGCTGTCTCATCTAGTATGTCTTGAAGATTGTTCCCTGCCAGTACACATAGATCTGGCTCTTCTATTTAATAGCTGGCTGGTATGCCAGTTGCATGGATATGCAATAATTTTAAAAATCAGTCACCATTTAATGGATATTTAGATTGTGCTTAGACTTTTCCCAAGTAAACTATGCTGCACAGACTATCCTTGTGCATATATTAATGCATATATAATATACAAGCTTAGAAGTCAAAATGCTGGGTAAAAGCCTACGTGATTTTAAATTTTGATAGCTGTTGACATATTGCCCATTTGCTGTCCTAGTGTATTAAAAGACCTGCTTTCCCACATCCTTGTCTAAACTGTGTTGATGCATGCATCTTTGCCCTTGTATTTATTTTTTTAACTTGCATTTCTATTTTCTTTCTTTCTTTCTTTCCTTCTTTCTTTCCTTCCTTCCTTCCTTCCTTC
>NW_012122932.1:5634012-5639409 GCF_000951035.1 Colobus angolensis palliatus
CATGCCCAGCTAATTTTGATATTTTTAGTAGAGATGGGGTTTCACCATGTTGGCCAGGCTGGTCTCGAACTCCTGACCTCAGGTGATTCACCCTCCTCAGCTTCCCAAAGTGCTGGGGTTACAGGTGTGAGCCACTGCACCTGGCTTTCTGTTATCTTTCTGAGCATCTCTTTATCTGGCCATCTGGCCATTTTTTTTTTTTATTTGCCTGTGAAATACCTGTTCTGCCCTTTGCCCATTTCTCATTGGGTTGTTGGTCTTTTTCTTATTGGGAAGGTATATTTGTTTAAGGCTTTCCTGGAGAACCTGATGACTAGTGAGGTTCACACCAGCAGGTGTGAAGTCCTGATGGAGTTCAATGCCCACATTTTCTAGCTGAGGTCCCAGGAAGGAAAGTGCCCTGTCCAAGGTAGCTAGTGGCAGCCCAAATTGCCTAGAACAAGAACAGCATATTAGGATGATGGCTTGCGTAAAATAAGGCACAACTTCAAAGAAATTCCACATTTATTGTCTCATCTAGTCATCACCATAACACAGCAAAGGTGGGTGGGGATGGTTACATTTTTCTCGTTCTACAGCTCCAGGTTTGTGGGAAATAAATGCACCATAATCCTACTCACCTTGGAAAAATGAAGGCTGTGGGGATGCATAACAATGATAATAGCTAACACTCATGAATGCTTACCATGTGCTAAGCACTTTTCTAAGCATTATCTGTGTATTCATCCAATTAATCCCCACTGTCACTGCATCAGGTGGCACAGCAGTTATATGTGCTGTCCACCAAATACTGCCAGGCACATGGCAGAATTGCACTTCCCTGCCCCTTTGGAGTGAGGTGCGGCCATGTGGCTTGCTTTGACTGATGCAGTGTGAGCAGAAGAGACATATGTCACTTCCAGCGATGCGTTACCAGCTTCATGGCTCAGGGCATAATTCGCTGTGCTCTCTGCTATGACAACCAGAACAGATCCCATGTCTCTCCCTATCTCACCTGAGGTGGGCAGTACATACCAGCAATTGGGCAAGTTGAGGGTGATGCTAGCCTGGGTGTCTGACCCAAACTTCATGTAGCCCAGTGTCCCCAGGAAGATATAGAGGATGATGACAATGGACATACCCAAGTACAGAACAAAAGAAAACTGCTGTGGATGCTTCATCTGGTTTTTAAGAGGCAGAACCTGGAGGAAAAAAAAAAAAGTTGGGAAAGAAAAAGTAGAAAGAGATGTGGCCCATTGTGAAGGAGATGGTTTCCATGCAAGCACAGGTGTCCTTCCCCAGGTGGGCCCAGAATCAGAAAGCGGCCTCTCCACATGGCCACACTCCTTTCGTTTTCTCTCACACTTTCTATTGGCAGGAATGTCCTACTTAGTCTTGGTTGATTAGTAAATTCTCAGTCTTCAAGGCTTAGCATGGTGTGTTAGAGCAGTAGGGACCCTGTATGTGGGTACAGACTTTCCTTTCACCGGGAGAAGATCAGAGTCTGCACTTTCCATAACTACTATTTGTTTAGACATCTGGAACTACAGTTGGCCACTGTAAAGAGCACTAGGGACCATTCATGTGAACCCCATCAATCTTACCATACCGACGCCTTCAAACGTGAAGATGGCTGTACCAAAGAACAGCAAGAAGGTCTTCCAGTTTGCCATCAAGGGTAGGTTGCTGGGATATGGAATCCCCTGAAAGAAAGTGGGAGAAGCACATTGGTGTTGTTATGGTGCCAGAGTCATCCTGAATCTTTGCCTGGTGGAAAGTTGGGTCACACCTGACCTCAACAGAGAAAATCAGAAGATAGCTTGACCTCAGTCAGCCTTCTAATCTTTTAAATATGATTATTTATTTATTTATATTGTGCTAAAATACACAGAACATTTACCGTTTTAACTATTTTAAATGCACAGTTCAGTAACATGAAGAACATTCACATTGTTGTGTATCTGTCACCCCATAGATTTTCATCACCCCAAACTGAAACTCTTTATCTATCAAATAATAATGCCCCACTACCCAGCCTCCTGGCAACCCCTACTCTACTCTCTGTCTCTATGAATTGGACTATTCTAGGTACCTCATGTAACTGGAATCCTATAATAGTTATTGTTTCTGTGCCTGGCTTATTTTACTTAGCTTTAGTGTCCTCAAGGTTCATCCACATTGTGGTATGTGTCAGTGTCTCCTCACTTTGTAAGGCTGAATAATATTCCACTGTATGTATAGACACCAAATTGTGTTCATCCTTTCATCACTTACTTGGACACTTGGGTTGTCCCACCCTTTGGCTACTGGTAGCCCGCTCATCTCTACCTGTGGAGAAAGCTGAACATGGAGGAGAGGGGAATTGCCCAAGGCCACTCTGCAAGTTAGTGGCACAGCCCAGATAAGAATTGAGGTCTCCTGTTTCCCAGTCCTCTAACGTGTCTCTCTCACACTTCTTTCAGGGCTGTGCAGCCCACTAGTTAGTATAGCAGCTCTTATGAATCTAGAGGGAATCATGTTAGTAGATTTCTATGGTGAGTAGAATAATGGTTCCCCAAAGATGTACATATTCTAATCCCCAAAACCTGTGAGTATGTTTTGTTACACGACAAGGGAGAATTAAGTTTTTAGATTGGATTAAGGTTTCAAATCAACTGACCCTAAAACAAGGAGATGGTCCTGGATTATTTGGGTGGGACAAGCATCCTTAAAAGTGAAAGAGGGAGTCAGAAGGGGAAGACCAGAGGGAAGGCAGCATGAGAAAGACTTGGCTTGAGGCTGCTAGCTTTGAAGATGGAAGGGGGCCCAAACCAAGGCACACAGGCAGCCTCTACAAAGCTGGAGGAGACAAGAGAACAGATTCTTCCCTGGATCCTCCAGAAAGGAATACCGCTCTGCTGCACCTTCATTTCAATCCAGCGAGACTCAAGCACTGGAAAATAAATTTGTGTTGTTTCAAGCCACTAGATTTGTGGTAATTTGTCACAGCAGCAATCAACACCAGAGACTTTCACTCAAGAAAATGAAGGTATAATGGTGGGATTTTATGGTCTGTGATAATGGAGCATGGACATGGCAGGCAGTCTGAAATTCATGAAAAATTTACTTTATCAACTTCCTTGTCTGTAAACTGCGGTTAAAGATAGTATAGTTGCTCCTTGGTCTCCATGGGGCATTAGTTCCAGGACGTCCCGTGGATACCAAAATCTGCAGATGCTCAAGTCCCTGATATAAAATGGTGTATGGTGTAGTATTTGCATATAACCTATGTTTTTTTTTTTTTTTGAGACGGTCTTGCTCTGTCACCCAGGCTGGAATGCAGTGGTGTGATCATAGCTTACTGTAGCCTTGACCTCATGGGCTCAGGTGATCCATCCACCTCAGCTTCCCAAGTAGCTAGGACTACAAGTGCAAGCCATCATGCCTCACTATTTTTAAATTTTTTGTAGAGAAGGGATTTTGCCATGTTGTCCAGTTGGTCTTGAACTCCTGGACTCAAGTGATCCTCCCACCTCAGCCTCCTAAAATGCTGGGATTACAGGTGTAAGCCACTGTGCCTGGCCAATAGTTGTTAGACCTAATTGTTTCTTAATTTGTATGATGTTTTATTGTTGTATATTTTTAGTGTTTTTTTCTCCCAATAGTTTCCATTTGTGATTGTTCAGATCCATGGATGTGGAAATCATGGATACAGAGCGCCGGCTTTACTTCCAGAATAGTATTGTGAAGGTTCAATAAGTTAATGTATGTAAATAATTTGGTACCAAGTAAATCAAATTCCTTTATCATCTGTATTTCCTTTGTCCACCTACCACTTTTACAATTTTTTTTGGTTATTTGATTGATGTTTATCTCTCCAAGTAAATGCAGTCTCCATGAGAGCAGGCACCCTATTTATTTTTACTTACCACTGAGTCCCTGGCCCCTTGCACAATGCCTGGATTGCAGAAGGTATTCAGTAATTATTTGTTGCATGACTCATTGTTATCCAATGCGACGACGATGATGATGATGAGGATGTTGATGACAATGATGATGATAATAATTAGCTTTTACAACTTGTGGGACAGAAGTGTTCCTAGATGTCATGTTGGCAGGGGCTGCTCAGAGCAGAGGATCACCTTCCTCAGCTTCATGATAACAAACCCTCCTCCCCAGGTGTTTCAGAGAGCCTGGACCCTGATCCCTTCTTCCCTGTGGCACAGACCTGCATGATATACTCAAAGATCAGAGCCATGCTCCCCATGGTGGTGATGTTGGCCAATGTCGAGAAGACGGACAGCACTTTGAGGTTCTGGATAAACACCAACAGGATCAGGAAGGGCAGGATAGTCAGCATGTAGAAACGAATGTCCAAGATGGGGGTCAGCGCCAGAGTCTCCCTGGGCTGGCAGATGTTAGAGGTCACGTGGGCTTCTTCCACCATCTGACATAAAGCACACAATGACAGGCAGTGTGGTTGCTACATAAAACATAGGACACCACTTACAAGTCGATTTCAGGTAATTAACATAATTAGTATAAATATGTCCCAAATATTGCATAAGACATGCTCATAGTAAAAAAAATCACTACTTATCTGAAATTCCATTGTAACTGGGTGTCATATATTATTATTTGCCAAATTGGGCAACCCTAACTGTTGTGCCCATGATTGTGACAACCAGAAACTCTTAGAATCATAAAATCTCAAGGCTTTGAGGTTGTTATCCACCCAAACCTTTTCTTCTCTACAAAATGGGCTTCTTTCATACATCCAGAGAAAGGGAATTCATTACACAAGAATATCATCTTCAAATTTAGATAGCCCTGAAAGCTGGGAAGCTCTAAATATTGGTCAGTATCTGTCTACTTGAATATTCCATCTACAATACTTGTCACAGTTCTTTCTGGCTGTTTGGGTGGACAAAAACAAGGATGCTCCCTCTAATCCGCAAAGCCAAGAAAGAAGGCTGTGGTTGATTTGTAATGTCTGATAGGAATGCAATGAGGGGAAGGTGGCAGCTTGTTGGCCTTGTATATTTAGACATCTTCTACATGACAACCTTGAGATACTCAAAGTAAATGTCACCAGTGTTTTTCAGGCTAACAATTATCATTGATTTCTGATTGGACATGATTGCGTGTTTCTCTCTTTCGCTCCTCTATCCTTTCAAAACCTGATTCCCAGGACTGAGAGAGCTCCCAAGTGTGGTCTGATCTAGGAGTAAAAATGAAGCTGTCTCCTCCCATGACCCTAACACAATACATTTGCTAATGTAGCCTCAGCAGCAGGAGGTCTGCTTTTCTCCCACTCCGCCCAGAAGAGGCCTCTTTACCTGTTGTAAATTGTCTGCCATAAACATAAAATAAACGCTGCAGAAGCCCATCTGGGTGATGATTAATAAGAAGCTGACAGTGTACCTGGGAAGGAAAGGA
>NW_012122932.1:5640069-5658047 GCF_000951035.1 Colobus angolensis palliatus
GAGTTCGAGACCAACCTGACCAACATGGTGAAACCCCGTCTCCACCAAAAATACAAAAATTAGCTGGGTGTGGTGGCAGGCACCTGTAAATCTCAGCTACTCGGGAGGCTTGGGCAGGAGAATCGCTTGAACCCTGAAGGTGGGGGTTGCAGTGAGCTGAGATCTTGCCACTGCACTCCAGCCTGGGCGACAGAGCCAAACTCCATCTCAAAAAAAAAAAAAAGAAAAAGAAAAAAAAATGAAAAAAAATGTCAGTTGCAGGTATCCTAACACTTAAACCCTAAATACTTCAACGTATCTCTCTTAAGACTGTAATAGTCAGAAAATCAACTTCAGTGTCTTCATATGTACAGTTTCTATTTTAAATACAGTCATACAGTCATTCATTGGTATCCAGCAGCCCCAACAAATTCAAAATCTACAGATGCTCAAGTCTCTTATATAAAAATGACTTAGTATTACCCCAATTCTCTCTAAAGTATCTTTTGTAGCTATTTTATTTTTTAATTCAGGATCTAATGAAGGTTTGCATATTACATTTGGCTATGTCTCTAGTCTTTTTTTTTCCATGTAGAACAGTCCCATAGACATTCACCTTTTTGTGTTTTCATCACATTGGCTTTGTTTGGAGAGTATAGGCCAATTGTCTTATAGAATGCCCCACAGTGCGGGCTTGTACGGTTGCTTCCTCATGATTAAATTCAGGTGAGCACTTTTAGCAAGAATACTACAGAGGTGATAGTTTTGTATCTCTATTTCATCATATTGGGAGGCACATGGTATCCTGTTGTTCTGCTTTGTTGGTGACTGCCAGATCTTCCATTGGAAATGTACATTTTCCCTTTGTAATCTGTGGGGTAAAACTTTGAGATGGCGTGATTATCCTGTTCCTCAAATCAATGGTTTTATCATTCACTGATGTTCCTTGCTTGAATCAATTATGTCATTGGTAGTTGCAAGGTGGTGGTTTTCTGATTCTATTTATCATTTCTTCTAAATTTATTAACTGTTTTTTTCAGAGAGATATATTCTTTCCTCTTTTTTTGGCATCACAACAGATTCACATTAATTATTTCTAAATTTAATATCTTATACTCTGTTATTGTCATTATTCTTTTGGGTTCTTAAAGTATTCCAAATTTGGAGATGCGTTTTTTTAAAAGGACAAAAATATTTTCCTTTACTTAGATTATAATGTTTAGATAAGGGCTTTTCAAAATTGGTTTGTAGTATCAACCAATTTGTTGGTTGAGGCATATGTTAAAAATACGGACTCCTGGTTCTCATACCAGCCAATTGTGTCAGAATCTTGGCAGTGTCACATGTGACTTCAGAATAATATCTTTTTCTGTCTATCTTATGAAGATTTTCAAACATATACAGAAGCAATGAATAATTTAATGAATATAACGAGAATTTAATGAGAGTAATTTAATGAATTCGCATGTGCTCATCCCAGCTTCAACAGTGAACTTTTTGCCACTTGTTCTCTATCTCTTCAGCCCCATCACACACCTACTTAATTCGTCGGGGTATCTGTAGCAAACCAGAGACCCCAAATTATTTCACCTGTAAATAATTCAGTATGCAGCTCTAATAGATAATAACTTTAAAAAGTATAATCATTATACCATCATCATCTCTTACAAAATTAACAATAATTTCTTTCTTTTTTTTTTCTTGAGACAGAATCTCACTCTGTTTCCCAGGCTAGAGTGTAGTGGTGCAGTCATGGCTTACTGCAGCCTCAACCTCCTGGGCTGTCTTGACTCCTAGTCTCAAGAGATCCTCCCACCTTGACCTCTCAAAGTGTTGGGATTACAGGCGTGAGCCATTGTGCTCAGCCAATAATTTCTTTATATCATCTAATAATCAGTCCATATTCAGATTTCTCCAGTTGTCTCAAAAGTATCTATCTTACAGTTAGTTTCCAAACAAGTCTACGCATTGTATTTTGTTAAGTCTCTTAAGTTTTTAAAATTGCTATATTCCCCTTGCCCTGCTTATTTTTTCCTCGCAACTTTTAACTTTTTGTTTGCTGCTGAAGCTACCAGATCATTTGTCCTATAGTATATCCTATTTTTTTGTTTGGTTGGTGACTTCCTCATGATGTTATTTATCTTGTTCCTCTATCCCCTGTGCTTCCTATAAATGGATATTAGATCTAATGACTTTGATTAAATGGAGGTTTCAAATTTATTTTTGAAATATCTCAGAGGTGATACTACTCTGTACTCCCTACTGTGCTATTATGAGACACACCACATCTAGCTGTCACGTATATAAATATGAGATGCTAAGATGAGTACATGGGGTCAGGTGGCATCAGTGCATTCTCCCTTTATAAAGTTTCCCAGTGACCATTCCCCTAACAGCTTGAGCATCCATTTATGACCATTATCTCCATGGAATGGGCAGTTTTTTGTTTGTTTGTTTGTTTTAAGATGTAGTCTCGCTCTGTTACCCAGGCTGGAGTGCAATGGTGCGGTCTCAGCTCACTGCAAACTCTGCCTCCTGAGTTCAAGCGATTCTGCTCCCTCAGCCTCCTGAGTAGCTAGGATTACAGGCACCCACCACCATGCCTGGCTAATTTTCCTATTTTTAGTAGAGATGGGGTTTCGCCATGTTGGTCAGGCTGGTCTCAAATTCCTGACCTCAGGTGATCCACCCGCCTCGGCCTCCCAAAGTGCTGGGATTAGAGGTGTGAGCCACCGCACCCGGCCAAAGAATGGGCAGTTTTTAATCAAGCTTCTCACGTATCTCTTAGTAAATTAAAGATGACAAATTATTACTTTAAATATTTTAAAAATGTTTCCAACTCTTTCTCATGACCTCACCTAATCATGATGTCATCTGATCATTAGAGTGGCTCCTGATCAGGAGATCAATGACCTACTGAGAATCTCAAGAGAGGAGCTGCAAAGGAATCTTAGCAGCCACAACGTGACTCACTACCTCCTGAGGGACTTTGCTGGGGAAGGTTCCAATGTTAGGTTCTTGGTCAAATCTCTGCTCCACCCATATCAATGTCCATGTCTTTGGATGTGTTATTTTATCTTTATAAGTCTCATATTTCCAGGACAATAAAAACCCACGCTGCCTACCTCGCAAGGCTATTGAGATGAACAGAGTAGCTAAGATATAGAAAACCATTTTGTACACTGTTAACTTTTATCAAGGCAAGGGGAATAAGCAAATGAAACAGCCATACGTCCACACTAGGGAACACTGTGAGCCTTAAAAAATAATGAGATTGGCTGGGTGCAGTGGTTCACACCTGTAATCCCAGCACTTTGGGAGGCTGAGACAGGCGGATCATCTGAGGTCAGGAGTTTGAGACCAGCGTGGCCAAAATGGTGAAAACCCTGTCTCTACTAAAAATACAAAAATTAGCTGGATGTGGTGGCAGGCGCCTGTAGTCCCAGCTACGCAGGAGGCTGAGGAAGGAGAATTGCTTGAACCCAGGAGACGGAGGTTGCCGTGAGCTGAGGTCACACCACTGCACTCCAGCCTGGGCAACAAGAGCGAAACTCTGTCCCCAAACCCCCCACCAAAAAATAAGGTCCATTTATATGTTCCAACGTGAAAAAATAGGGACATATTGTTAGATGAAAAATCAAATTTTCAAAAATTATCCTAAGTAATGTATAAGAAAATAGAAAGTAAATTATATACTTCCATTCACACACATATAATGATGTCCATGTAGAGAAAAAAAGTCTAAAGGAATATTTACTAACTAGATTTCAATGATTACCTTATGGGTACAGAGCGAGATGGGGAATGGGGTTATCGGGGTGATTCTCTATATTGTTTGATTGTTTACAATAACAGCATATTCATTTAAAACCTGTATAAGTAGAAATAAAGAAAAGTGGTGATGATGATGATTGTTATTACTACTAGGACATCTGTGACTCCTACCTTCCCCACACTGCATGGGTCCTCAGCCAGGTGTTTGGGCAGGTTTCAAGGCTGTACATCGTGGCCTCTTCATAGTTCACAAAAGTCTTTTGCAGTCTAGGGGGAAAGAACAAGCAATGCATAATTTAAAACATTTTTGTTAAAGGTACAGTTTTCTCCCAGAGTGAGTGATTTTTCTGTATTTGTGTGTGAGCATGAAGCGTTCTATCGATTTTTTCACAGTGATGTACTTTAACAACTTTCAGGAGTTTGCCTTTTTTTTTCTTTT
This sequence comes from Colobus angolensis palliatus, assembly GCF_000951035.1. Lineage (NCBI taxonomy): Eukaryota > Metazoa > Chordata > Mammalia > Primates > Cercopithecidae > Colobus > Colobus angolensis. The sequence continues at coordinate 5,644,262 of NW_012122932.1, forward strand.
TTTTGCAGTTATCCCTTTAAATACAAATGTTTAACTGACTGTCATTGGATTTAGTCTTCTTGAGTAAACGGTAGCTGTGCATTGACATGGGTCTGCAAAGCAGGAAAGGGGATATGGAGGGGGAGAGGAGAAGGGAGGCAAGAGGTGGTGTGGGTGTGTCCAGGCCAGTGATTCCCTCCTTCCCATTGCTGAGGGTGTCAGAACATTTGAGATCCTGGCCTGGGCCAGACCCCTCACAAAGGTGATACTCGGGATCCTGCCCAGCACCGTTGTAGGATGTGATGCCTAAGTTGCAGCCTATTCCTCTTCCCATGTCCCTCTTCCTCAACCCTTTTAGCGGTGGAGAAAGCCCTGCTGCAGAAACAGCTTTGGCTGGAGCAATTGGAAACAGCAGGTTGCCCAGATCCTGGAAGCTCGACATAAACTGCAGGACTGAGGGGAACAGGTGGAAGAGAGGAAGGGCTCCAGCCTTCTTCAGAAGCCAGAGTTTAAATCCCAACATGACCCTCAGGTAGCCAGACATGTAGAGCCGGTCTCTTGAGATCTCTGGGCCTCAGTTTTCTTCACATGCAGTCTGGATTTTGGGGGAGGAGACAGTGAGAGATGGATATGGAGATGTGCTGGAACATGGCATTTTTATTACTGCTCACTGTGATAGGCATTTTCAATACAAATGAGGTCACCTTGCATAGAACTGGCAAGGATATGAATCTGAGGGTTGTAAATTCAAAAGCTATGGGATCAGACAGGTATTGGTGATTTGGTGGGTGACAGCGCTGAGTATGAGACAGGAGGGAGCAGTGGAGACTGTGGCAAACCAGAATACATGTCCCATTGTAAAAGGGATTGCTCAGGACTTGCCTCTAGAAGCACATCTGAAAAATGAAGGCTCAGAGGTAGTCGGCTGTCTGATTAAGAAGGCAGAGTTTTTTTTTGTTTTGTGAATGTGAAATCTCCAGGTTTTTTTTTTGAAATGGAGTTTCACTCTTGTTGTCCAGGCTGGAGTGCAATGGCGCGATCTCAGCTCACCAAAACCTCCGCCTCCCAGATTCAAGTGAGCCTTCCAAGTAGCTGGGATTACAGGCATGTGCCACCACGCCTGGCTAATTTTGTATTTTTAGTAGAGATGGGGTTTCTCCATGTTGGTCAGGCTGGTCTCAAACTCCCGCCCTCAGGTGGTCTGCCTGCCTCGGCCTCCCAAAATGCTGGGATTACAGGTGTGAGCCACCATGCCTGGCTGAAATCTCCAGGGTTTAAAGGTTGACTAAAGAATAAAACTGTGGAGATCTCCCAAAACAAAACTGAAGGCCGTAGCCAACTCTTAGGCCATCACTCTGCAACCTCTATATTAGAAAAAATTAAAGACATGTCATCAGAGAAAAAAAAAAATCAGAGAAAGGCTTTCAGAAATGGCCTGATGTCAGAAGCTTATCTGGTGATCTAATGATCCCAGAAGGCTTGAGGGAAGAGAAGATTTGCAAAATGATTAACAGTGGAGTCACAGTAGGTCTTTGAATACTGGCTCTGCCACTTCCCAGCCATATGACCCTGGGCAAGGCATTTAAACCTCAGTTTACTCATCTGTAAAATAGGAATAAAAATAGTGCCTACCATAGAGGCTTACTGTGAGGAGTAAACAAGGCTTGCAAGGCTCTTGGCATGGTAACCACAGTGTAATTGCACAGTACATTTAACTGCAGAATGAGTAAATGCTCTCAAAAGCGTTTTGTGAGCAGGAAAGTGCTCTGAGAGTTAGGTGTGACTGATATGTACTCCAGTACACCTCCGTGGGTTATGATAATTAGGCTTTATGGAGAGTTTTATTTACTGTCCCTACTTTGACTTTTGAGGCCTTTCTTCACATTTACGAGGACCTATTTGGTTTTGCATGCCTTGGGAGTAGCTGAGCGCTGTGGATCTCTGCATTCTTTGTTTCTACTGCATTTGTCTTTTCTGTCTGAAATTGTTTTTGCATTAAAGTTTCAAATATGTAAACATTGATTATTATATGTATGCTTTGATAATGACTGAAATCATTGTGAATGCTTCTTTTTAGTAAGTATGCTTTTTACTTTTACTAACTTGTTCTGAAAGGAGATTGCATGAAACAAATTATCCTGACAAGGTGTGGGTATTGGAGTGGGAGAAGGTTGGGGGTGGGAAGGCTAAAAGGAAGAGAAGAAAGTCCATGTCTCAAATAAATAGAGCAATTTATATAGTGCTTTTGCATCTTTTATCACTTTCAATGCTTTCAGGTAAGGAGATTCGGGCTCAGAGGGATGCAGGAATTTGATAGTCATCCAGCTTGTTAGCAGCAGCATTGGATTTGTGCCTAGAGTCTCTAATTGGGACTCTTTGTCACGCTCTCCTTGCCTTCATAGAATCCAGAGTGGTAGCAAGGTGACCTGGAGCAGTGGCCGAATTAATTGGGTCAGTGGTCAAAAGAAGTGTAACACACCCTCAGAGGGGCCCCAGTGCTGGGATGGGAGAGAAGCAGGCCTCTGACCTCTGACTGAGGTGTTGAGCACAGTTCAACAGGATGACCATGCAGTGCACGGTGAGGACCCCGATGGCCAGAAGGCTGACAGGACCGACCTGGAGGGGAGAGGAGAGAAGTGAGCCAGAAATGATCACTCCCATTCCCTGGCCCTCTCACAGTCTGGGTGCTGGGGCATCTTGCATAATAAAACTGTCTTTGGGGTGACAGACCCAGCCTGAATGTCCTCATGCTCCCAGATGCTAGAGTTTGAATGCTCTTCTTAGCATCCCTGTAGAGTGGCTGCCCAGCTTCTGCTAGGATACTTCCAGTGACAGAGAGCTCATTACCTTCCCACATAGCCCATGCATTTTCTCATTTTCCTTGAGTTCTACCAGTTTAGAGTCCCTCGTGGTAAATTTATTTCATATGATACACCCTGGCCCTCCCTTCCTCCAAGATAATTGAGGACCAAGGTGTCTTATAACTCAGTTCTCTTCCTCTAGTACAGAGTTTATCAACAGGTGCCCTATTGACATTTCGGGGCAGATAATTATTTATTATCTGTAGTGTGTCTAATCTGTCAAATTCCTTTTAAAAAGTGGAGCTGATTACTAATCGTATCTTCCAGATGTGATCAGAAGGGCATAAAGAGGGACCCTTTCACATCCTTTGTTCTGAACACTTGTGTCTTTATAGATGTGACCTATCACAAAGACACAAATGAGGGATCAAGAGCACCACTCGACTCCACTGGAATACAGGCTTCATGCAGCAGAGACTCTCATATCTTGTTTGCTTCTATATTCCCAGGGGCTACAAATGCACAGGGTAGGTAGGTACTCAATAAATTTCTCGGATGAATCATGGCCAGAGGTTCTGGTGGGAGATGAAAGGTAAAGAAATCATCTAATGACTCTGAGAAAGCAAACATCAAAGAATGAAAGCATTGTCTTAAAAAGCAAATACCACCCTGGCAAAGATAGTTTGGCTGAAGACCATGTGTTTTTGCAGAAGCTCTAGAACCCAGAGGATTCCAAAGAGGAGAGTCCCATCTCTGGGTTGGAACCACTGAAGATCAGAAGTCATGATAGAGGAAGCAAGGGTCTCGCCTTCTTTAGACATGGGAGCCACTTACCAGGCCTGGAGATAAGAAAAGATTCACTGCAACAAAATGGAAATTATATATTTGGTATCAATTCCATTCAATAGATGTTAATGGAAACTTGCTGTGTGCCAGTCCCTACAGAGGCTACTGTGGGGAGGTGCAAAGGGAAATTAGACAGTTTTTGCCCACAGAGCTTTCAATTAAATGAGGAAGGTGGGCCTATTAAAAATAAACACGTCAGCTGGGCGAGGTGGCTCACACCTGTCATCCCAGCACCTTGCGAGGCCGAGATGGGTAGGTCACCTGAGGTCAGGAGTTTGAGACCTGCCTGGCCAACATGATGAAAACCTGTCTCTAATAAAAATACAAAAATTAGCTGGGCATGGTGGTTCATGCCTATAATCCCAGCTACTCGGGAGGCTGAGGCAGGAGAATCGCTTGAACCTGGAAGGCGGAGGTTGCAGTGAGCCAAGATCGTGCCATTGCACTCCAGCCTGGGCGACAGAGCAAGACTCTGTCTAAATAAATAAACAAATAAATAAATAAATAAATAAATAAATGTCTTATCTTCATACGTGCTTTAAGAATCCCAGGTAAGGTAGATATAAATAGTAGAAAAACACAAAGTGAGGATGGCATTAATGATTGTAGGAAAGAGTAGTTTTAGAGAGCAGGCAATTTAAAAAGACAGAAACGAGGGGGCAGGAACAGCACAGGAAAAGAGACAGAGGTAGGCTGGCATGGGGAAAGTGGATTGGTGGGATTGTTGGAGGCGTCTATCCTTGTGTCCAAGATACTTTCTCATGCGCCATCATGTAGTTTGGAACAAGAGTTATACACTCAAATGGCTGCAGGGATTGGGCTGTTAATGCAAATGATGAAATGAGCTGCATGTGATCCTAGGGAGTGGGGAGGACTGTTGGGAGAATTGTGGCAAAGTAGAGTCAGATGAGCATGGTGAGTCTTTAAGAGTAATGGTGTGCCCCCTCCAGGGATGCTCAGGTTGGACCCAGGTTGGCTCCAGGGGATTGGTGCCAACAGGCACATTTTCTATTGCAGAGGATACCCCCAAATTGCCCATTGATAACAGTTTGAAGGCCTTCAGGACCTATCACCCCCTTCTGCAAATGAGCAAACCTAGTTCCCATCCCACAGATGCCTCTTACCAATAAGCCAGCATTCTTCATGGCCAGGGGAAGCCCCAGGAGCCCTGTGCCAATGTTGCATTTCAACAAGTGGATCAAAGTCTGCATCGTCCTGTGGTGGGGAGAGTAGGGAGACAGAGGGTACTGTTAGTGGAAGGGAAGCATGGCCAGAAGCTCAGCCTCCTTCTGGCATCTCCAGAGCGCCTGATAGGAAGAGGGACAAAACCTGAAGAGGTGGACTTGGAGACAACTTTCAGTTCTAGGGGTCTGTCCTGGAACATCTGATCTGTGGATGGTGCTAGTTCAAGTGACTCAACGAATATTTAATACGCACTAGGCTCTAAAGGAAATAAAAATTGCTGCTATTCTGGATAACACTCTAGTACTGGTTGGTTCATTAATTCATCCAGTGATTTCTTTCATGAGTTATTCTCTCAAATAACATTTATCGCAACCTAATATGTATCTATCAGTTAGATAGACAATGGAAAAGATTAGTAGTAGTTGCTTCAATCTACAGTGAGGCATCAGGTTATTTATTAACTCACTAGAAACAAATATCTACCATATATGGAATATTTACTGGTTTTAGTTTATTCCTTCATCTATTTGTTCAACCAATATTCATTGTGAATACGAACTGCTTGTGCACACTCTCTCTCTCTCTCTCTATATATATATGTGTGTGTGTGTGTGTGTGTATATATATATCTATGAATTGCTATGTAATATATTCACATTATGCACTGGGTACAATTTAATAATTTAATAACAATTGTTACTGTGCATATAGAGTACTTATGATGGTCCCAGCAGGGTGCTAGGGCCTAGGGTTCTAAATATTCTTCACACCTGTGCTGGCAGCTCCTGCGCAGGCAGTTCCAATCCTGATGTGGATTGGGTAGGAAGAGTGGGAGCAGGATCATGAGAACAGAATCAAAAAGGAACTTAAATAAAAAGCACGTGCACAAGCATTGAACCCAGAGGTAGGAGCACTTAGTTCTGAGGTCTAGCTCTGCCGCTAACCTACTGTGTTTGGTTACTACTTTGGGAAGCCGTTAGCTACTTAGATCCTGTTTCACTGCCAAAAAAGGAAGAACAATTCTGGTCTTTCCTATGTCCCAGGGAAGCTCTAAGACTCAAAAGAGGTGACAACATGATGAATCCTGGAATCTTGAAGGGCTTCACAGATATGAGCATCATCATCATATCATTGTCTCATCATCATCATCATCACCATCATCCTCATCATCACTGCCACCTTTGGTTTGGCCTTCATGGTGCTCACTTGTTAGAAAGGGCCTCCTTCAAGAAGAAGAAGAATTGGGATGATAGGAAAAAGGCAAGCATGGGCTGGCTTAAGCAAGTAGAAGTGCCTCCTCCATCCGGAACAAAAGGGTAACTTGAAGATGCCATTGGGAGATACAGACAAAGTCTCAGGCTAAGACAGAGATGCCTTTGTGCCATACTTAAATTGTCTGCAGGTGGCCAGGACAGCCAAAACCAACTGCCCAAGTGAGTCCAGCACAGACAGTGCTCATGTCTCTTTGCCTTATCCATTAGGGAGTCACGGCAAGGGGCTTGCAAGAAGCTGTACCAGGTCTTTGCACTTCAATGCTGACCTGAGAGAAGGTTGGATTGAGAGGACAGGTGGACTGTTGGGGACTTCTGTGACTTCAATCTATTGAGTGAAGTCTATTGACCTAACTTCTGTTAGGGCAGTCTATTCACCTAAGGATTGGGGGGGGGCACCCATTGTCCCTTTACTTTCGAGAGATAATTTTTATTTCTTGATAACTGTAATTTGTCAATTCTTTAGTAGTAATTTCTCCAAAATATGTGGTCCAATTTCCCACCCTATGCTCTTTTTTCCTTTGTCTCTTACTTCTTTCCCATGGTAGCACCAATGTCTTGCCCCTACTTGAATCAGATCTTGTGGGAAAGGTGAGACAAGGTTTTGGAGGAACCACTGCGCCTTAGCTGACAGCATTACTCACCTGGACCTTGAAGCATAAATAGATGTTGTGAGCTCCCCTGGGACTTAAAAAATTGGGTTTATATTTTTTCTTGAAAACTACACAATTGCTATTATAAAAGGAAATTCCAAAATCCCACCAATTGAAAATAACCGCACACTATAATTAGCATTCCTCTGGGCATCTTTATTTGCGCTAAATGCACAGAATTTTACATGAGGAGAACCACTACACATGCTGGATCCTCAACTAATTTTCTGTATGAATAAATGTGCTACATATTTTCATGTCCAGTAGATTTCCTCCATCACTTGTAATGACTGTATCATATTCTACTCTATGTTTGTTCCATGTGTTAACTTTTCTCTTAACGTTTCCAAGTTTTCAGTATTATTGAAACTGTCTTTGCAAAATTATAGCTGAGGAAATTATGACAGCGAAAGAGATCAGACTTAACCAACTCCATCTTGCTTCCAACCTTTAAGAAGTCCTTGTTTATTCCTGGACATAGGCTGAACTAACTTTGGGAAGGAATTCACTTCATGATTTGATTCTTGATAACAACCCTTTCCCAAAAAGACCCCCTTCTTGCCTGGGGGCCATTCTGCCTTTGCAGGACTAACAAATTAGCTATAAGACTGGAAAGTACAGTTTAGGGGTCATACAGCCTCTGGCTCCAAGAGTCTGAACCTCTCCAAATTGCTCCTGGGGATAACATCACTATTGTAAAACCTAACATCAGTTCTTGAGTTGAGTTATTTTGCAGACCTTGAACTCTGATGGATCATCTGAAACCACCCATACCCGTAATCTGGCTCAATCAGTTCTGCTATCCCACCCAAGAACAGAAAACAACAAGAGAAACTCACTTCGAGCCCCTATGATTCCATCTCCAACCTGATCAATCAGCACTCCCCACTTTCCAAGCTCCTACCCACCAAATTATCTTTAAAAACTCTAATCCCTGAATGCTCTGGGAGACCGATTTGAGTGATAATAAAACTCCTGTCTCCTGCACAGCAGGCTCTGCATGAATTACTCTTTCTCCACTGCAATTCCTGTCTTGATAAATCATCTCTGTCTAGGCAGCGGGGGAGGTGAACCCATTGGATGGTTACATTATAACAAGTACTTTGATAAAAATTATGCACACTTTTAGTAGAGATGGAGTTTCACCATGTTAGCCAGGATGGTCTCGATTTCCTGATCTCGTGATCTGCCCGCCTCAGCCTCCCAAAGTGTTGAGATATCATCTCTGTCTAGGCAGCGGGGGAGGTGAACCCATTGGATGGTTACATTATAACAAGTACTTTGATAAAAATTATGCACACTTTTAGTAGAGATGGAGTTTCACCGTGTTAGCCAGGATGGTCTCGATTTCCTGATCTCGTGATCTGCCCGCCTCAGCCTCCCAAAGTGTTGAGATTACAGGCATGAGCCACCGCGCCCAGTCACTTATGCTATTATTTCATTAGAAAAAATTCCTAGAAGGGGTATTATTAATCAAAGGGTATATTTATTTATATTTCATTTTACTTTAAAAAACTAGATTGTGATACAGTACAAAATTCGAAAGGTAAAACACAATAATCCAAATCCTTATGAAATGAATATAAATCTCTTTTCTCTCAGCCTCCAAATTCTCTTCCCCAGAGGCAACCACTGCTGTCAGTTTTCTGTGTGTGTGCACGAGTTGTGTACTTTCAGACAGCATTTGCCAAATAAATATTTGTATGTTTTATACAAATGACTTTTTAGGATTTGACATGCAACATTGCCATCTAGAAAGATACCGATTTAATTCTTCCCAAAAAGATGAGAGAGGGCATTTCCTGATACCCTTATCAATACCTGGGGATTGTCATTGATAATCTCTTTGTGTCCACAGTTATTACCGATCTGATGATTACCAGATAGCAGTCTGATTGACAGTAAGTCCTAGAAGAAGAGTTCTGTCCAGATCATGTCCTTTGCAGGGACGTGGATGGAGCTGGAAGCCAGTATACTCCGCAAACTAACAAAGGAACAGAAAACCAAACACTGCATGTTCTCACTTGTAAGTGGGAGCTGAACAATGAGAACATATGGACACAGGGAGGAGAACAAGACACACACTGGGGCTGGTTGGGGATGGGGGCCGGGGGAAGGGAGAGCATCAGGATAAATAGCTAATGCATGTGGGGCTTAATACCTAGGTGATGGATTAATAGGTGCAGCAAACCACCATGGCACACGTTTACCTATGTAACAAACCTGCACGTCCTGTATGTGTATCCTGAAGCTTAAAATTAAATTAAATTAAATTAAATTTTAAAAAACAGGAGAGAAGAGTTCCATGTGTCTGAGTTTGGGGCAGTAAAGGTGGAGACCTGGAGTTAGCACCTTTTGTTTTCTGGATGGATGGCATGGGGGGTTGGGGAGAAGAGGGAAAGAGAATAATGGCAGATGTGTGAGGAGAAGAAGGTAGCCAGAGCCTGTGGAAGAAAGAGACGAAGGAAAGGGCAGGCAGCCTGAGATAGGAAATTATTCCTGGAGACTAGCTGCTCATGTTGAACGTGGCTGCTCTAGCTGGATGCTTCGTAAAAACTGGGAAACAGGGCTAGTAGCCAGAGCCACAGTGATTGACCTCCTTAGATTCTGATTCATCTTTTATCCATGCATCTCCTGTTAATGGAAAAAGTGTGTTAAGGAGACAGACGAAGGAAGACAAAGTCCAGAGCTGCAAAAACAGCAGTGTTTGACCTCAGGCCTGGAAGGGCGGTGCAGCCACTTACGATAGTCCAGCTTCCCCAGCAGGATGGACATTCTCTGAAGTAATGCTACTGCTGCTCTCCGAGGGGGACTGAGATCTATTGTCCAAGGAGTTCAGCTCACTGTTGTAGTCCCTTCCAAGCAATGACATCTTCAACACGGTGGGTAGGTGGCAGAGGCTCAGGGTTAAGGCTCTGAATGAGCCTCTGATGCGTCTGTCTCCAGAGAAACCATGGCTGCTGACCTGAGATGCTGGCTCCTAACCCCAGGGATGCGTGCTGCTGGCTGAAGCCTGATGTGCATGAATCAGGGAGGCGGTGGTGGCAGGAGAGGTGATGTTGATGATGCCTCACCTGGTTTTTGGGGGACTTATGAAAGACCCATCTCAGTCAGGGTGGTCCTCAGTTCCCCTCGCAATTGCTTGTCCAACCAGGACTTGCCTGGGCTTTTGGCCTCTCCTAGTTTAGCCCTTGCTGCTGTAGGGCAAAGTGAACAGTGTGACTAGGAGGAAGAAGGCATCATTGGATTGGAGGTCCTGGTGCCTGGACGTGGGGCCAGGCTCAGTGCTTGTCTGTCTTTGGCAAGGAAGAAACCAGAGCTACCTCACAATGGAGGCTGCCCAGCCAATGAGCTGCTGCAGAATTCTGGGATGCAGGTGAGGCCCAACAGAGCATAATCCAGCTACCATGTTCCCTGGGTGGCGTGAAGAGTGGCTTGTAAGGCCCAGTTCAAACGCCACCTGCTCGGAATTTCTATACAGGAGGCATGTATGGCCTGCCAGTGATTTGGAAGGGAGTGCAGGTCATGTTTAAAAAAATCATTTGTTCAGAAAATATTTATTGAGCACCTAATATATGTTAGAAACTGTTCTCCATGCTGGGAACATATTAGGATAGAAAACTTACTACAATCTCTCTTCTCATGGAATTTATGATCTGGAGGGGCTGGGGTAGACAGACAATAAACAAAACAAATACATCAAGTATCTGTTAGTAGAAAGTGGTATAGAGAAAGTCCAGGCAAGGGTAATGGAGAGTGTCAGCTAGCGAGAGGGCCGCAATTTTAGATTGGGTGATCAGAGAGGGCCTCACCTAGAAAGTGACATTTGGGCAAAGGGCTGAACAAGGTGAGGGAGCACAACTCATGTAGCTCTTGGGTAAGGAACTCTAAGCAGAGGGGCAAGAAGTGCAAAGGTCCTGAGGTAGGAGAGCGCCTGGGGTGTTTTAGGAATGGCAATGAGGTCTTATGGCTGTCTAGGAGTGCACAGAGGAGAAGGGATTCTCCTGGTTTGTGCCTATTGCCCTGGCATAATTACTAATGGTGCCTCCCTTCCTTATTAAAAGTATCCTGCAGCTGAGTAAGGTGGTGCACACTTGTAGACCCAACTACTCAAGAGGCTGAAGTGGGAAAATCGATTGAGACCAGCCTGGGAAATGACCCTAAAAATAAAATAAAATAGGCCAGGCACAGTGGCTCACACCTGTAATTCTAGCACTTTGGGAGGCTGAGGTGGGCAGATCACCTGAGGTTGGGAGTTAGAGACCAACCTGGCCAACATGGTGAAATCCTATCTCTAGTAAAAATACAAAAATTAGCCGAGCTTGGTGGCATATACCTATAGTCCCAGCTACTTGGGAGGCTGAGGCAGGAGAATCACTTGAACCCAGGAGGCGGAGTGTGCAGTGAGTGGAGATTGTACCATTGCACTCCAGCCTCGGTGACAAGAATAAAATTCCATCTCAAAAAAAAAAAAAAAAAAAAAAAAAAGAAATAAAGGTATGTCTTTAAAGAAGGTGGATGATAAATTACATAGTCACACCAGAGATGTAGCTAAAGAGGTAATGAAAGCGGGATGAAGTGGGTGGGTAGGATTTGCAGGCTATTGTAACAACTTTGAATTTTACTTTAAGAGAGATGAGAAATCATGGAGGGTTCTGAGCAGAGAAGTAACATGACTTAAAAGTTTTGACAGGATGTCTCTGGCCTTTTTTTTTTTTTTTTTTTTTTTTTTTTTTTTTTTGTGTGCGGATTGAAGACTTGCAAGGGGATACCGGTTAGGAGGCCATTGTAATCATCCAGGAGAGTGTTGCAATGACCCAGGTGTCAGTCTGTAATGGCTTAAACCAGGGAGGTAGTGAAAGAGATGGTGAGAAGTGACTGAATTCTGGATACTTTTAAAGATAAAGCCAAGAGGATGTGCTGATGAACTTGAGGTGGGGTGTAAAAGAGAGAGGAATCAAGGAAGACTCCAATATTTTTGACGTGAGTAACAGAATGGGACTGGCATTAACAAAATCGTGTCCGGAAGCTGCTTTTGCAGAGCACGCACCAGCACTGAACTTTGATTGCATGTTTGTTTGGGATGACTGTACAGGTTGCTTATGAAGCTCTTGGGGGCCAAGGTACTCCCCACACAACCTCTTAGTGCTGCTGCAAAATCAGCACTGGGAGCGTCTCTCTTCCTCCGAATATCAAATGAAATACCTCTCTCCTCTGATGTCCAAATACTTTTTCTCAAGTTGAAAATAACTTCTCCTCCCCTGTTGCACTTATTCATTTATTATTTTATTTTATTTTTATTTTTTGAGACAGGGTCTCACTGTCGCCCAGGCTGAAGTGCAGTGGCACAATCACAGCTCACTGCAACCTCCTCCTCCCAGCTCCCACCTCAGCCTCCCGAGTAAGCAACTATATGCCAATAAATTGGAAAATCTACAAGAAATGGACAAATTCCTAGACATATACAATCTACCAAGAGAGAACCAGGAAGAAATCCAAAACCTGAAGAGACCAATAACAAGTAATGAGATCAAACACATAATAAAAAGTCTCCAGGTAAAGGAAAGCCTTGGACCCTCTGGCTTAACTGCTGACTTCTACTAAACATTTAAAGAAGAACTAATATCAATCCTACTCAAACTATTTCAAAAAACAGAAGAAGAGGGAATACTTATAGAAGTTCAGTATTACTCCGATACCAAAACAAGACAAAGATACATTAAAAAAAAAAAAAAAAAAGAAAAGAAAAGGAAACTACAGGCCAACATCCTTTTGAATGCTTGCTCTGGGTGGTGGTGATTTCCACAGTCTCTGTTTTGTAGTTGTGAGTTTTGCTTTGCCTTGTTTTAAAACAAGCATGGCATTTATTATAATCGATCACTGTCTTGTTTACTTGTTTACTGTCTGTCTTCCTACTAACTTTGGGAGGCCAAGGTGGGTGCAGACTCCTTGAAAATGGAACCACGTTCCATCCTATTCATTGTTAAATCTGTAGCACCTTATACAGAATAGGCATGCTTTAGGTAAGTATTAAAACAATGAATAAATGACATGGCAAAACCTCATCTCTTTTTATTTTTATTTTTTTCTCCAGATGGAGTCTTGCTCGGTCGCCCAGGCTGGAGTGCAATGGCATGACCTCGGCTCACTGCAACCTTGGCCTCCTGTGTTCAAGCAATTCTCCTGCCTCAGTCTCCTGAGTAGCTGGGATTAGAGGTACATGCCACCAAGCCCGGCTAATTTTTTGTATTTTTAGTAGAGATGGAGTTTCACCATGTTGACTAGGCTGGTCTCTAACTCCTGACCTCAGATGATCCTCCTGCCTTGGCCTCCCAAAGTGCTGGGATTACAGGTGTGAGTCACTGCGCCTGGCCACAAAACCCCATCTCTACAAAAAATACAAAAATTAGCTGGTCATGGTGGCATATGCCTGTAGTCATTAATCATCTTTTGTATTTCTGCAGTATCAGTTGTAATGTCTCTTTTTTCATTTCTTATTTTATTTACTTAGATCTTCTCTCTTTTTTTCTTAGTCTGGCTAATGGTTTGTCAATTTTGTTTAACTTTTCAAAAAAACCAACATCTTCTTATTGATCTTTTATATTGTTTTCTTCATTTCAATTTCGTTTATTTCTGCTCTGATCTATATTATTTCTTTTCTTCTACTAATTTTGGGTTTGATTTGCTCTTACTTTTCTAGTTCTTTAACATACATTTTGTTTGTTTGTTTTTTGAAATGGAGGCTTGCTCTGTTGCCCCAGCCAGAGTGCAGTGGCATGATCTTGGCTCACTGCAACTTTGCCTCCTGAGTTCAAGTGATCTCATGCCTCAGCCTCCCGAGTAGCTGGGATTATAGGCACCCACCACCACACTCGGCTAATTTTTTTTTGTACTTTTACTAGAGACGGGGTTTCACCACGTTGGCCAGGCTGATTTTGAACTCCTGACCTCAAGTGATCCACCCACCTTGGCCTCCCAAAGTTCTAGAATTACAGGCATGAGCCACCATTCATGACTGGATGCATCATTAGATTTTTTTTTTTTTTTTTTT
>NW_012122932.1:5658490-5665073 GCF_000951035.1 Colobus angolensis palliatus
TAAACTTCCCTTTTAGTACTGCTTTTGCTGTATCCCATAGGTTGTGGTATGCTGTGTTTCCATTATCATTTGTCTCAAGGATTTTCAAATTTTCTTCTTAATTTCTTCACTGACCCACTGGTCATTAAGGAGCATACTATTTAATTTCCATGTGTTTGTATAGTTTCCAAACTTCTTCTTCTTGCTAATTTCAAGTTTTATTCCATTGTGGTCAGAGAAGATGTTTGGTATTATTTCAGATTTTTGGAAGTTTTAAGACTTGTTTTGTGACCTAACATATGGTCTATCCTTGAAAATGATCCATGTGCTGAGAAAAATGATGCGTATTCTTAAGCCATTAGATGAAATATTCTATAAATATCCGTTAGATCTACTTGGTCTATAGTGCAGAGTAAGTCTTATGTTTCTTTGTTAATTTTCTGTCTGGAAGATCTGTCCACTGCAGAAAGTTGGGTATTGAAGTCTCTAACTATTGGTGTCTGTCTCTCTCTTTAGCTCTAATAATACTGGCTTGCTTTATCTGGGTGCTCCAGTGTTTGCTGCATATATAATTACAATTGTTATATCCTCTTATATCCTGAATTGACCTTTTGATCATTATATAGTGACCTTCTTTGTCTCTTCTTATAGTTTTTGTCTTAAAATCTATTTTGTCTGATATAAGTATAGCCACTCCTGCTCTTTTTTGATTTCCGTTGGCATGGAATATATTTTTTCACGCCTTTATTTTCAGCCTATCCTATGTATACCTTTATAGGTGAAGTGGGTTTCTTGTAGGCAACAGATCAATGGATCTTTTTAAAATTCATTCAGCCAGTTTATGTCTTTTGATTAAAGACTTTAGACCATTTACATTCAATGTTATTATTGATAAGTAAGGATTTACTCTTGCCATTTTGTTACTTGTTTTCTGGTTGTTGTGGTTTTCTCTTCCTTCTTTTTTTTTTTTCTTGTCTTCTTTTAGTGAAAGTGATTTTTATCTTTTGATATGCTTTAGTTTCTTGCTTTTGTGTGTGTTTGTATCCATTATATGGTTTTTGGTTTGAGGTTACCATAAGGCTTGCAAATACTGTCTTATAACCCATTATTTTAACCTGATAACACACTAACATTGCATAAACAAACAAACGAACAAAAAGAAAGAAAGAAAACTAATAAAAACTCTATGCCTTAACTTCATCCCCCTGCTTTTTAATTTTTTGTTGTTTCTGTTTGTATTTTATTGTACTAAGTCTTGAAAAGTTGTTGTTATTATTTTTGATTGGTTCATTGTTTAGTCTTTCTACTTATGATAAAAGTAGGTCACACACCACAGTTACAGCATTATAATTGTCTGTGTTTTTCTGTGTATTTACTATTACCAGTCAGTTTTGTACCTTCTGGTGATTATGTATTGCTCATTAATGTTCTTTTCTTTCTGATCGAAGTACTCCCTTTAGCATTTCTGGTAGGACAGAAATGCTGGTGTTGATAAAATCCTTCAACTTTTGTTTGTCTGGGAAAGTCTTTATTGCTTGTTTATGTTTGAAGTACATTTTCACCAGATATACTATTCTAGCGTAAAAGTTTTTGTTTTTTTTTTTTTTTCCTTCAGCACTTTGAATATGTCATGCCACTCTCTCCTTGCCTATAAGGTTTCCACTGAAAAGTCTGCTGCCTGATATGTTGGAGCTCCATCATGCTTTTTTTTTTTTTTTTTTCCCCCTCTCTCTCGTTGCTTTTAGGATCCTTTATCCTAGATCTTTGGGAGTTTGGTTATTAAATGCCTTAAGGTAGTCTTGTTTAGGTTAAATCTGCTTGGTGTTCTACAAACTTCTTGTACTTGGATATTGATAACTTTCTCTAGGTTTAGGAAGTTCTCTATTATCCTTTTGAATAAACTTTCTACCCCTATCTCGTTCTCTACTTCCTCTTTAAGGTCAATAACTTAGATTTGCCTTTTTGAGGCTATTTTCTAGATCCTGTAGGTGTGCTTCATTATTTTTTATTCCTTTTTTTTTGGTCTCCTCTGACTGTATATTTTCAAACAGCCTGTCTTTAAGCTCACTAATTCTTTCTTCTGGTTGATCAATTCTATTATTAAAAGACTCTGATGCATTCTTCAGTATGGCAATTGCATTTTTCAGCTCCAGAATTTCTGACTGATTCTTTTTCATGATTTCAATATCTTTGTTAAATTTATCTGATGAATTCCTTCTCTATGTTATCTTGAATTTCTATGAGCTTCCTCAAAACAACTATTTTCAATTCTCTGACTGAAAGATCACATATCTCTGTATCTCCAGGATTAGTCCCTGGTGCCTTATTTAGTTCATTTGGTGAGGTCATGTTTTCACGGATGGTGTTGATGCTAGTAAATGCTCTTCAGTTTCTGGGCATTGAAGAGTTAGGTATTTATTGTAGTCTTCACTGTCTGGGCTTGTTTGTACCCATCCTTCTTGGGAAGGCTTTCCAGATATTTGAAAGGGCTTGGGTGTTGTGATCTAAGCTGTATCTGCTTTAGGGCACAACCCAAGCCCAGCAATACTGTGGTTGGTGCAGACTGACAGAGGTACCACCTTGATTGTCTTGGAGACAATTGATCTGGGAGAATTCTCTCTGGATTACCAGATAGAGACTCTTGTTCTCTTCCCTTACTTTCTCCCAAACAGAGTCTCTCTCTTTGTCTGTTCTGAGCCACATGAAACTGGGGGTGGAGTGATACAAGCACCCTTGTGGCCACCATCACTATGATGGCACTGGGTCAGACCTGAAGCCAGCATAGCACTGGGTCTTGCTCGAGGCCTCCTGTAACCACTCCCTGGCTACTCCCTGTGTTCGCTCAAGGCCCTGGAGCTCTGTAATCAGCAGGTGGCAAAGCCATTCAGGTCTGTATTTTTCCCTTTAATGTGGAGAGATCCCCCAGGCCCTGTGCGGGTCCAGAGGTGCCAGCTGTCTGAGAGCCAGGGACTAGAGTAAAAATCCTAAGAAGTCTACCTGGTGTTCTATTGTACTGTAGCTGAGCTGGCACTTGAACCCCAAGATATAGTCCTTTTCACTCTTCCTTCCCCTTTCCAAAGGCAGAGGAGCCTCACCCTATGGCCACTGCCACCTCAGGCCCACACTGAGTAATGCCAGATTACTGCCGATGTTCCCTTAAGTCCTGAGGGCTCTTCGGTCAGCTTGTGGTGCATGCTGCCTGGCTTGGGACTCACCCTTCAGGGCAGTGGGCTACCCTCTGGCCCAGGACAGATTCAGAAATGCCATCCAAGAGCCAAGTCCTGGAATCAGGGACCCCAAGAGCCTACTTGGTGCTCTACCCTTGTGGCTGAGCTGGTAACTAAAGTCAGCAGGTCTCAGAGTCTCACCCAAGGCCCTTGATGTAGTATCTGGTTATCACTGGTGTTTATTCAGGGCCCAAGGGTTCTTCAGTGAGCAGGTGATGAATGCCGCCAGGACTGGGTCCTTTCCTTCAAGGCAGTGGTTTGCCTTCTGGCCCAGGGTATGTCTAGAAATGCCCAGGAGCTAGGGCCTAGAAAGGCAGCATCATAACTCTGACCCATGCCCTGTTCTTCTGTGGCTGAGTTGGTATCTAAGATGTAAGACAAAGTCCTCCCCACTATTCCCTCTCCTCACCTCAAGCAAAAGGAAGAGATCTCTTCTGGAGCCACAAGCTGTGTATCTTGGGGTTAGGAGAGGGGTGATGCCAAGTACTCCCTTAGCCACCCCACCTGGTGTCTCAGTATGTCTCCTGCTCCCCAGTCCACTGTCTCTGGGTCCAATTCAGTACTAGGAGTCTCCTAGGAGTTGTAGTCCTTGTGGCCTAGACTGCCTTTCAAGTTTATGTAAAGCCCCAGAGCACTTTCGCCCATGGTGGCAAAGCTTGTGGGAAGAGAATTCTGACCTCTGGGATCGGTGATTCCCCTCTGGCTAGGGCTGGCTTAACTCCTCCCTCTGTGGTCGGGTGCCAAATGAGTTTGATCTGTTTTTCCTTTCTGCTGTAACAAAGGCAGCACTTAGTTAATGCCTCACAATTACTGGGTTCTCCCTTCCCCAGAGCCCAGAGATACTCTGGGCACCAGGGGCCCCTGCGGGGTGTGAGGGAGGGGTGGCGTGGGTGATTCAAGACTGTTTTTTCTTTTACCTCTTTAGTGCCTCTTTCAGCCATAGGAAGTTAAAATCAGGTACTGTGAGTGCCCACGTTTTTTGGTTCTTAGGAAGGTGCTTTTTTTTCTGTACATAATTGTTAATTTGGTGTCCTTGGAGTGGGGGTTGGGGGACAGGACAGATCAGTGGAGCTTTCTACCATCTTGCTCTACCTCCTCTCTATTTTACATTTTGATAACCACCATTCGGTAGCCTCTCTTGGGCCCTACAATGCAGTGAGGAGCTTTGATGCACAAATGTTTGCATCCTGGATCCATCCTTCACTATGCGTTTGATCTTTAACAAGTTATATGATGTCTCTGGGCCTGTTTCCTTATCTGAAAATGGAGACAATGAAAGTGTAAACATCACAGGGTCATTGTAAGGATTAAATGAGATAATCTCATGTGAAATCCTTAGTAAGCACTCAATGAAGGAAAGGAGGAAGGATTTTCTGTGTTCCTTGACTCATTAGCAAGCCCCAGAAGTTAAATAAGCAGTCAGTTAAATGGGGGGAAGAAAGTTGTGTGTGTGTGCATATGTGTGTATTAAATAATCAGTTCCAAACCACTTAAAAAATTTTTAATATCACCACCACTCAGACTTAAAACTAACATGTAGTAGTCTTTAGTGTTGCCAGTAATTACTAATGAGTCTCCCTAGCTTGGTTTTGTTGGTTACATCAATGTTGCTAAATTTAGTTTTTCTTTCCAAGATCTAACTTTAGCCAGATTGGTCTAAGTAATAAAATTAACCCTATCATCTTACACAGTAGGGGCTTATCTTTAGAGAATGAGTGTAAACTTTTCTTAATAACAGAGAAGATAACCTTAAACTTCAAGGATGGGTGGGGTGATTGATAGCGGAGCAGGGTGGGAGAGAAGTGTTTCCAGAGAGGATGATCACATTGCCAACACTCGAAAGGATCAGTGGAAGTCCTTTGGCTTGCTGATGAAACAGAGAGCTCAGGGTGGAAATGACAACCCATCCTCTGCCAAAGTAGACTGTGGACCCCTGCACAGGCTATGAGTGTCCCATTGCCCAACAGGGACTCTGTAGGCTATGGGATCTGGGTGTGGACCACCAGCCTTTCCTCCATCTGAGTGGACTTGTGTTCATGAAGTATCTTCTGGAAGTCCAGAAGATAGAAAGTAACATACAGAAAGAGCAGAATTGGGGGGCACAGGGAAGATGAAGGATGAAAATATGCAGGACAGGGCTTTTTCAAATGTTCTCTTAACACCGAGTCTGAAACAGGCATAGATCATTCCCATAAACCACAGAGAGTTTCATGAGAAACTCTCCTCTCCCCACCTTTTGGGACTATAGATCTTCAACATTTATTTAGTTATCTAGGTGCATTTTCTCAATGTTAGTAATTCTGCGGGGAGGGGAGAGAGCAGTCACCACCAGAAAGATCGAGGCGATGTCTCAGGTTGGCTTGCCCCGGCTGCCGGCCAAGGTCAGACACAAGCATAACTGCTGTCATGTCCAGGCAGCAGGAAAGAATGGAAGGAGGTTCAGACTCAGTCTTTCAAGTTCTACTCAAAGCCCAACTCAAATGGTACCACCTGTGGAAAGTCTTCCTTGGTGCTCCAGAGCAGGTAGTGTCCTTTGCCCTTAGATGGATGTATGATGGTATTTACTTAGTTGATTACCTATTACTCTTCCCCAGTGGACAGTAGACTGGCTGCTTGACAGCAGTGATTCTTTTCTCATTAATCAGTGTATCCTTTTTAGAATGATGTATCAGGTATCTTTTGCTGCATAAAACTTCCCACTCTTTATGTATTAAAATTACAAATATCTTTAGTATTTATCACAGTTCTGTGGATTATCTGTACAATTCTTACAATCTGTGTCAGCCTGACTGGGGTTGGATATAGTCTAGGATGGCTTTACTCATGTGTCTGGAAGTTGGCAGGCTGCTTGATCTGTGGACAGGGCTCAACTGGGACGATTCATTTATGTTCCACGTGGTCTCTGATCCTCCGGTAGGCTAGCCCAGGATCCTTTACTTGGTGGTCTCAACTCCATAGAACAGCAAGCAATGTAAGTCCTGATGCATAGGTTATTACCAAACCTCTGACTGTATCACATTTACTAATGTTCCATTGGTCAAAGCAAGTTACAAGGCCAAGATCAAATTTAAAGGGGAGAGGCCAGGCACAGTGGCTCACACTTGTTATCTCAGCATTTTGGGAGGCTGAGGCGGGTGGATCACCTGAAGTCAGGAGTTTGAGACCAGCCTGGCCAACATGGTAAAACCCCACCTCTACGAAAAATACAAAAATTAGCCGGGTGTAGTGGCAGGTGCCTGTAATCCCAGCTACTCGGAAGGCTGAGGCAGAAGAATTGCTTGAACCCGGGAGGTGGAGATTGCAGTGAGCCGAGATTGTGCCACTGCACTGCAGCCTGGGCAACAGCGAGACTCCATCTCAGAAAAACAAACAAACAA
>NW_012122932.1:5665953-5680634 GCF_000951035.1 Colobus angolensis palliatus
TACTAAAAATACAAAATTAGCCAGGCGTGCTGGCCCATGCCTGTAATCCCAGCTATTCGGGAGGCTGAGGCAGGAGAATTGCTTGAACCCAGGAGGTGGAAGTTGCAGTAAGCCGAGATTGTGCCATTGCACTCCAGCCTGGGCAACAAGAGTGAAACTCCGTCTCAAAAAAAACAAAACAAAATAAAAAAACAGAGATCCATATCAATAAAAATCGGGTGCTGGTGGGCAAGGAACAGTGCCAGGCTCACCGAAGAAAAGTGGTGGAGTTGGAAAATGGGGGAGAGTCTCCTGACTTGAGCAGCTCGTCCAGGGCCTGGTAGGTCCCCACCACAAAGCCCACGAAGCCCAGGATGCTGATCAGGGCGTCCTTGAAGATGGTGAGGGGGCTCATGCCCTCTGAGTAGAAGGTGGTGACCTCCAGGAGCGGTGGGATGATGAGGGCCAGGGCGCTGCTGCTCACGGAGCCCACCAGGGAGATGACCAGGTCCAGGCGGGGGATGAGGACGGCCAAGATGCCTGCAGGGAGGGGATAGGGGACAGATAGAGAATTCCAGGTTTAGCCAAGCTTTGAAAGTTTCTTCTTAAAGTCCTCTTCTTGGCCGGGCACAGTGGCTCACACCTGTAATCCCAGCACTTTGGGAGGCCGAGATGGGTCAATCACTGAAGGTTGGGAGTTCAAGACCAGTCTGTCGCACATAGTGAAATCCTGTCTCTACTAAAAATATAAAAATTAGCCGGGTGTGGTAGTAGGAGCCTATAATCTTAGCTACTCAGGAGGCTGAAGCAGGAGAATCGCTTGAACCTGGGAGGTAGAGGTTGCAGTGAGCCAAGATTGCACCATTGCACTCCAACCTGGGTGACAAAGTGAGGTCCTGTCTCATTAAAAAAAGAAAAAAAAGAAAAAAAAATCCTCTTCTTAAAAAATAAACCAGTTGTTTCGCAGAAATTCAATTACAGAAAGAAAAGTTGAAAGTCCTCCAATATCCCTAATCATATTCCCTAGAAGTTACACATTAAAAATTCAGCCAGGCATAGTGGCACATTCCTATAGCCCCAGCTATTTGAGAAGCTGAGGCAAAAGGATCCGAAAGTTCAAGGACAGCCTGGGTAACATAGTGACACCCCATCTCAAAACAACAACAACAACAACCACAACAAAATTTGGAGTGTCTCTTAATTGTATTCATTCATATTGTTCATTCATATTGTTGGGAGGAAATGTACTCATTCAAAAACTTTTCCCCTACCAACTTAGAGTCAGTGGTTGGGGGCCTGTGAATGTAACTGACAGTAGGTAAGATTAACGAGAGAAAAGACAAAGTGTGTTTATAAGCTCCAGAGTCTTGAGATGAATTGGCTTCCAGAACAGCCAAAGACACCCCCTTAATACGGGGAAAAGGAGGGAGGAGGAAGGGCTTTTATGGAAGAACAAATGGAAGATATGACAGTTTCAGATAAAATATGTGAAACAGTTAGTTATTCCAATGATAATGCTAAGTTTCTTTTCTGGCTCTAAACTTCCCAAAGAAGGGATTTATGGCAGCTGTATTTTTCAGGAGGTCCTGCTTACATCAGCAAAAGACGATTACATAAAGTTTCTTTCTGCAGCTTCTTTTTGTTCAGATGTTTTTAGCTTAAAATAATCTTTATGCTACCAAGGTGCATTTTGGACCCTTACATATCCAATAAAACTTAAGCTCTTACTTAATAAATAACACTAAGTAACAGTGCCGGGAACCATTCAAGCTGTTTGGAATATATCAATGTACAAACTATCAAGGTTTGTACTATGAAAATTTGTATCAATGTACAAATTTTTTTAGAAGTCTTGTCTTTTTTTAAATGCCTAGCATTTTAATAAATAAAAATAAATAAATTAAATAAATAAATAGCTTTTTAAAATGCCGAGCATTTTAATAAATAATTAACATGAGTATGAAAACCTCTTACTTGCCAACAATTAGAATATGAAATTATTTATATACAAAGAGATCTTCAGTTGGAAGAAAATCCACAAGGTGTCTTTAAAGAAGTGTCTTCTCCAGGTTTTACATACATGTCAGAAAACACCTAACAAAGAAACAAGAAAAGCTAAAAATTTTGAAATTGTGTTTTTTTAGCAGGATGTTTTACAGACCTGGGCTTTTACATTTTTTATTATATTTGATGAAAAATGTTCCTGGTCATCAAGAAGTCCCAGGAGCCGTGAGCAGGCCTCCTTTGGAGGAGTGTGGTAGAACAGAACAGGTCTGGAAGGCAGGAGTCTGATTCTTTCTTGTACGGCCTTGCCCAAGTCCCACCCCTTCCTCAGCTTGTTTCCTCAGCTGCAAAATGGAGATGAAGGCTACTATCCTTTTAGGTATTGTGATTCATTCTGCATAGGACATAAAAGTCTTCAATGAGATTTTTCATGTAAAGCATTCAGAAAAGTTATCTTTGCTATTACTTCAAGTTATTTACTCATACATGCTAATTGATAATGTATGAAGTGTAGTGTAGGCGTAAGGGATTGTTATCTTTATACTGTGGGGTAAATTCCTTGATCTATCTGGAATCTCTAAGATACTGGATGGTTCCTGCCTTCAAGGTCAAACTGAGAATGAATCACTTCAGAAGAAGAAAATCAGTGTCGAATAAATGCTGTGGGCTGGCCTAGAAAAGCAAGAATCAAGAGCCACCTCAGCCAGTCAGTCTCAGGGGATCCAGCAGCTGCTGCAGGCCAAGACACAGCCACTGAGAAGGTGTCCAAGTCTGAGCAAAAGACATAGAGGCTGAAGCAGGCCAAGGGGGCAGCTGAGGCTGAAACTGAACAGCACCGCCTGAAGAGGGAGAAAGAGTTCAAGACCAAGGAAGCTGCAGCCCTGGAATCTCACAGTGGCCGTGGCACTCAAGTGGCACAAGAGGCTCAGAAGAAGAGAATCAGCCTCCAGAACTACCTCCAGCAGAACGGGGGTGAAGGCTTGGCTAGCCTCTTGGCTTTTGTCTGTGATACCTGACAGAAATCCATGCAAACTGCTGCATAAATGAAGAAGAGTAGGAGAAAGAAGTGCCTGTACCATGGACTGGCATTTTAGATGCCCTTGAGGAATATGAAGTTCAAGTTATATTCTTATGAAAAGGCATTACATGATTTCTGTATATTATGTAGCAGGTCCCTTCACTTCTCAGAGAATATAAAATCTAGCTTCTTTGTACAGACTTAGAACTTATCTATAGATTTTCTTTTTACATCGTATTTCCTAGAAATTTAATGGGTATATGTCATCTGTTTTCCCATGCCTTTTAGCTCGAGTAACAAATATATCAATTCAGTGTTGACTTTGTCTTTCTTTTATCTAGTAAAAAAAAGTCATTTGAAGAAAGAAAGAGATTAATCATTTTTTTCCCTGTAGTGTTTTCTTGAGCTGTGTCAATCCCTTAGGCTGAACACCAGGATTCTAACTATGAAAAAGTAGTAAATAGTTATTTGTAATCTGTGTGAAGCAGCAGCCACCCTTAAATTAGTCCATTCCTGCTAATGGTTAGAATAATGAATACTAGTATAACTGTTTGGGCTGCTTTTAGTTTCTCTTAATTAAAATTACTAGATGGTAGAATTCATGAACTTGTTACATGTTATTACTCGGTGTACTGATAATCATCTAAAAGTAACATTTTGTCATGCAAAAAAAAAAAAAAAAAAGAATTTCCTAAATGTCCATGGGCAGATGAATGGATACAGAAAATGTGGTTTGTACATACAGTGGAATACAATTCGGCCTTAAAAAAGAAGACACTTTTGCAATTACAATCAAAAGGCATCTTAGGGACAGCTGGGCCACCTCTACTCTATACAGGAATCTCTAGCCATCTCCTTTGGCCTCTGGTGGAATACTTGCAGATTGGGGTGCTCCAGGTCATGGGGGCTGCTGTGAGCCGGGGAGTGGGAATGACTTCAGCCAACAGGCAAGCACAGGGCCGTCCAGGGGCCAAGGAGCCCCAGCTGATTGTTGCCGATAGGGAATGTGACCCCAGGCTTGCCCAGTCATTTTATAGTAGCCCCACCAAAAAATTTTAAAAATCTGCATTTGTATGGAAGATTGCCCACATTTTAAATGTTGGCCCACATTTGTACAACATCATGAGGTTCAAACAACACCTGTTGCCAAATTAGAGTCCCATTTTCAATGTCTGCCCTGGAGGTGAAGGGCACTGGCTCTAGACTTATATGACTTGAATTCAAATCCTACCTCTGACACTTTCTGGCCAATTATTAATCACTCACTGCCTCAGTTTTCTCTTTCATGAAGTAGGGTTTATCATAGTTCTGCCTCATGAGAATTGTTGTGAGGACTGAATAAAATATTATGAAATCTAGACTAGAAAGAGCTGAACACAGTGCCTGGCACACAGTAAGTGTTCAATACATGTCAGTTCTTATGATTTATCTATTTATTAATGTATTTATTTGAGACAGGGTCTGACTCTGTTGTCCAGGCTGGAGTGCAGTAGTTCAATCTCAGTTCACTGCAGCCTCGACCTCCTGGGCTCAAGCAATCCTCCCACCCCAGCCTCCCAAGTAGCTGGGACTATAGACATGGGCCACCATGCCTGGCCTGGCTTCTTTTTTTCTTTTTTTTTTTTTGTAGAGATGGGGTTTCACCATGTTGCCCAGGCTGGTCTCAAAACTCCTGAACTCAAGCAATCTGCCTGCCTTGGCCTCTCAAAGTGCTGGGATCACAGGCATGTGCCAGAGTGCACAGCAAGTTCTTACAATTATTGTTTGATAAGCTGTGTCAATCCCTTCGGCTGAACACCAGCAAATCTGTCTAATTAGGTACATGTAAGAATGGGGTTGTCCTTGAGGCTTAGATGAGTGAACACTTGTAAAGCTTTAGAATGGTCCCTGGAATACAGTAAGTGCTCAGTAAATGCTGATTGTCATGACTGCCCTCTACCATCTGGCTAATTCTTTTTTTTTTTTTTTTTTAAGATGAATCTTGCTCGTCGCCCAGGCTGGAGTGGCACGATCTCGGCTCACTGCAACCTCTGCCCCACCATGTTCAACTGATTCTCCTGTCTTGGTCTCCCGAGTAGCTGGGGTTACAGCCACATGCCACCATGTGTGGCTAATTGTTGTATTTTTAGTAGAGACAGGGTTTCCCCATTTTGGCCAGGCTGGTCGGAACTCCTGACCTCAGGTGATCCACCCGCCTTGGCCTCCCAAAGTGCCAGGATTACAGGTGTGAGCCAGTGCATCCGGCCCATTCTGGATGATTCTTGATAGCCCTCAGAAAAGGTCAGCAGGAACACTGCACTCTCCTTTCTACTCACATGTCAGGCAGACCATGGCAAGGCGAATGGACAGATCCAGAGGCAGTGCCCAGCGTGTTGACACCCGGGAGATGGCAAAGGGGATGATGATTTCTGCAGGGACGTAGAACTGCAGGGCATAGGTGCACAGGATGCCGGCAATGTAGAGAAGCTTCACAGACTGGTACAGCCTGCAAGACAAACCACAGCGCTGCTCTCCATGGCCACTGTGTTCCTCCTTGGAACATTAACCTCTGACCTGGGGACAATGACTTGGGCTTTTGTTTTCCTTTCTGAAAGTGACTGAGAGGGACTTTCTAAGAGTCAGGAGGGAGTCACAGCACAGCATGCAGTGAAAATAGAGGGAAGCTTTCCTGATTCCGCGGAAACAATTGAAAGGGTCATTTCCAAATGAAATAAAAACCATCTTGAGCTTGAGTATATATTGCATCTTCGCAAATCACTACCATCTGATGCTCAATCTTACGTTTTAGAGAAGAGAGGCTCAGGCCAGATTCTTTGCCCAGGGAGACACAGATGATAAGTGGCTAAGACCAAAAGCCCTGGA
Source organism: Colobus angolensis palliatus (assembly GCF_000951035.1). Taxonomy (NCBI): domain Eukaryota; kingdom Metazoa; phylum Chordata; class Mammalia; order Primates; family Cercopithecidae; genus Colobus; species Colobus angolensis. The sequence continues at coordinate 5,671,817 of NW_012122932.1, forward strand.
TCTAAAAGACTCTAGTCTTTTGTGATCTGTCAGTCCTTAGGAATTCTCCGAATTCCCCAAAGCTCTTGGCACATAACAGTTGTCTCTAGTTGGTTGAGAGAACTGCAGAATCCCAAATTCTTGGAGGAAGTGACAGTTTATAAATAGGGCTATGTGGAAGTTAGGGGGAGTCAGGGTGGAATACAAGGAGAAACAGGGTTACTTGCTGGCCTCAAGCTAGGGGCAGAGAGTGTGTGAGGCTTCAGGGGATACTGAGTTCTATCTAAGTTTTTTTCTTTTTGATCTATTGAGATGTGACTATTTTCCTTCAGTTCACTAATGTAGATGCGTTTCCATGTTTAATAAATGTGTGTGTGACACTGGGCACAGTGGATCACGCCTGTAATCCCAGCACTTTGGGAGGCCGAGCGGGGGTGGATCACCTGAGGTCAGGAGTTTGAGACCAGTCTGACCAACATGGCAAAACCCTGTCACTACCAAAAATACAAAAATTACCCAGGTGTGGTGGTACACACCTGTGATCCCAGCTACTTGGGAGGCTGAGGCAGGAGAATCTCTTGAACCTGGGAGGTAGCGGTTGCAGTGAGCCGAGATTGCGCTACTGCACTCCAGCCTGGGTGACAGAGTGAGACTCTGTCTCAAAAGTAAGTAAGTAAGTAAATAAATAAATAAATAAGTGTGTGTGTGTGTTTGGCCCATTCCTTAAGAAGGCTAACTTCCACATTACTGTGTTTCTTGCTCACACTAGTCCTGCTGCCTGGGCACCCTCTCATTTCCGTCTGTTCAAACACCTCCAAGTTTTTGAAATTCCTCTCTTCTGAGCAGGTACCACAGCCAGATGCTTTTAGACACAGCCCAACTTAATCCGCATGACAACTCCGGTTTATAAATGAGGCAACGGAGGTTCAGAAAGGTGAAGTAAATCATCCACTACCACAAGCTAGTAGGTGGTGCAACTGGAACTTGGACTCAGGTGTACCAGAATGGTCCATGTTTGGAGAGAGTTGACCTGCTAGACAATGAGTTTCCCTGTTGTCTCCTTCCGATGTGCTTTCTTTCCTTGGAAATCCCCAAGGCCTGTTTGCTACTCTGGAGAGCTTCTTTTTCTATGTTATAGTTTGTGTCCATACACTATTATCTGTCCCTCCACCATTACCACCGAATCAGGAGCCGATGAAGACAGTGAAGCTCCAAGGTCATAGTCTACTCATATCAGTGCTGCTTGGCATCTGCTTATAATTGGCATGCAATAAATGCTTGATGAGTGACTTTATCATCTTGGGAAAGGAGCCCCAGTTAGGCAAATTAGGGCTCCAACTGACTGTGACTCTCTGCTTGAGAAGACCCAAATGTCCTTTAATTAATAACATTACCTGGTGTGGGAGAAAATCTTGCACAGTGGGATGTGGGTTCATGTGTCTGTTCAATATGGAACTGTTGAAGTCTGTGGGGGCTATTGCATGAATTGGGTATGTTAGAACACAAAACTTTTACAGATTCCAGTGGCCTTCCCAACTCGTTTTGCTTGTTTTTTCTGAGACAGAGTCTCTGCCACCTAGGCTGGAGTGCTGTGGTGCCATCTCGGCTCACTGCAACCTCCACCTCCCAGGTTCAAGCGATTCTCCTGCCTCCGCCTCCTGAGTAGCTGGGATTGCAGGTGTGTGCCACCATGCCTAGCTAATTTATTTATTTATTTATTTATTTGAGATGGAGTTTCGCTCTTGTTGCCCAGGCTGGAATTCAATGGCACCATCTCGGCTCACTGCAGCCTCTGCCTCCCAGGTTTAAGCGATTCTCCTGCCTCAGCCTCCTGAGTAGATGGGATTACAGGCACCCACCACCGTGCCTGGCTACTTTTGTATTTTTAGTAGAGACGTGGTTTTGCCATGTTGACCAGGCTGGTCTTGAACTCCTGACCTCAGGTGATCCACCCACCCTGCCTCCCAAAATGCTGGGATTACAGGCGTGAGCCACCAAGCCTGGCCTGTTTGTTTTTAAGAGATAGGGTCTCACTGTGTCACTCAGGCTGGAGTGGAGTGCAGTGGTGTGATGACAGCCTTCTGTAACCTCAAACTCCTGGGCTCAAGTGATCTTCCTACCTCAGCATCCCAAATAGCTGGGACTACAGGTATGAGATATCATGCTCAGCTAAGTTATGGTAATTTTTTTGTAGAAGTGGGGTCTTACCATGTTGCCCAGGCCAGCCCAATTGGTTTTTGTTTTCCATTTTTTTATCTGGTTACTCTGACTTGGGGAATGTGAACCACTGGCTGTGGCAAACAAGACTATGGGAAGTGTGGCCACCCCCGACTCCTCTCTCTGTCTCTTGCCATCTCCCAGTGCCCCTCCCTTCTCTCCTTAGGAGACCAAGGGCTCTCACTTTTGTCCTCTCTTTTTAAGTCACGTCCTCCTTCAAACTAAGATGTCAATGCTTAACTCAATTTGGGAGGCTGTTGTTGAAGGAGGAACTCCCAGGACAGAGAATCTGGAGACCATGGTTCTAATGACAACTCTGCTTCTTCTGTGGGAGGCTCTCTAGACCTCGGTTTCCCAGCTGTGGAAGGGAGGAGGAAGTGATCTACAAGTTTCCACCTATCCCTGGGTCCCCGCCACCTGACAGCCCATGAAGATACCAGCAGTTAGGCAGGTTAAGGCTTATGCTGGCCTTGATGTCATCTCCAAACCGCAAGTAGCCCAGAGTCGCGATGCTGATATACAGGGAAGTGACGATGGACATTCCCAAAGACAGGATGGCTGGGAAGTGGCGGGCATTCTTCATCTGGTTTTCCAGAGGCAGAACCTACAGAAACATCACAATGTAAGAAGGAGAAAGAAGGAAAAAGAGAAATATGAACATAAAGAAAAATGGCATCCTACTTCTGGATGTCTACCCCAAAGAACTGAAAGCAGGACCTCAAAGAGATATTTGTATACTTATGTTCATAGTAGCATTATTCACAATAGACAAAAGGTGGAAGCAAGCCCAAGGGTCTAGCAACAGAAAATGGATACACAAAATGTGGTGTATCAATGCAATGGAATGTTATTTAGCCCTTAAAAAGAAGGAAGTTTTGTCTCATGCTACCCCACGGATGGATCTTGAGGACATTATGCTGAGTGAAATAAGCCAATCACAAAAAGACAAGGACTGCCTGATTCCACTTATATGAGGTACCTGGAGTAGGTAGGTCCAAAGAGGCAGAATGCTAGTTGGGAAGGACTGGCATGAGGAGGGTATGGGGAGTTATTGTTTAATGGGTACAGAGTTTCAGTTTTGCAAGCTGAAGAGTTCTGCAGATGAAAGGCAGCAATGGTTGTGCAATAATCTGAATTTACTTAACATATATGTATACTCGAAAATGGTTAAGATGAGTAAATTTTATGTTAGGTGTGTTTTACCACAGTTAAAGAAAAAAAGGAAATAAAAGAGGAGGAAAAAAGGTAGGAAGATGAGGGTAAGGAGGAGGAAGGAGATAAAAAGAAAGGCCTGGAGTCACCTGATGAGCCCTGGACCCTTAAGAGCTGGAAGGGCCCTGAGATTTTATCCAGACCAAAGATCTCAACACTGGGTCAGCTAGATCTGGCCAGCAGATGCATTTTGTTTTGACAGCACAGTCTTTGATAATTGAATATGAATGCCTTTAGGCTCAACATTCTTTTCCCATTCACCAGGCCCTCCTCCCCTCACCCTGACCCACCAGTGAATAATACCTGCCTTCCAAAGGCATTTGTGTTGGAAACTCCTAATTCCAGTGCAGACTCCCCTCACCCAACCCCATCACTGTACAGTGGGGAGTCTGAGACTCCAGGAACAAAGGGCGCTGGTGGCAGCTGGGACCAGACAGTGCTTCCTGGTTCTGCCAGCAATGCATTTCCCCACACCCCAGGTTCTCACTTTTCTGTTCTCAGAATCCTTCTTCCCCTAAATGCATACCTGGTTCTAAGAGAATCCAAGTTGGGGCCAGTCTGCCTCTTGCCGGTTGGGCATTTGAAGATCTCTTCTGTCTTTGAAACCAATCTTCCTGTCTCTCATCCCATAATTTCCTCCTCAGACTCTTACTGTCCAAGAGACCACCCCTACCTTCTCCTACTCCTTGTTCAGGCTGTGTGCTAAGCACTCTCTACATGCACTATTTAGCTAATCTGTTTTCTTATGTGAAAACGGGCTCAAATGAATTTCGTTTTGTTTTGTTTTGTTTTTCTTTTTTGGAGAGTCTCACTCTGTTGCCCAGGCTGGAGTGCAGTAGTACAATCACAGTTCACTGCAACCTCTGCATCCTGAGCTCCAGAGATCCCTCTCACCTCAGCCTCCTGAGTAGCTGGAACTACAGGCACGTGCTGCCATGCCTGGCTAATTTTTGTATTTTTTTGTAGAGACAGGGTTTTGCCATGTTGCCCACACTGGTCTTGAACTCTTGGGCTCAAGCAATCCTCCCACGTCGGCCTCCCAAAGTGCTGGGATTACAGGCGAGAGACATCACACCTGGCCGAATTTTGCAAATTTTGTGGAGAATTACACAAGCACAATAATGGCACATCAAAGGCTTAGTAAATATTGGCGGTTGTTATTTTTTAATACTGTGAAGACCATAACTCTATGAAGGTGGTACCTCCATAATTCTTGTTTTACAGATGAGGAAAACAAGGCTCTGAAAGTGAGATAACTTATCCCAAGTTGCAGAACCAGAAAGTGTCAGATTCAGGTTGTAGACCAGCGCTGTTATCCAAAGTCCAAGTACCTGCTTCTACTCCTATAGCAATGGGTATATTTGTTACTAAGGAATTTAGTATCTTTTCCCTTATACGGTTGAATTCTTTTCTGTCGTACATGCAGACTTCCAGCCCTGAAACTCCCTAACCCTCCCTCCATTCCAGGCATTTGGAAGATGCTTGAGGGCAGTGTCAGGCTGGGTCATCCCTGTGCCTTTCCACTTTCTTCTGGATTAGATCTAGTTGCAGCAGGTGCTCAGGAGGATGTTTGACGATTATACAATAATTGTATGGAGAGCAGACAATCCAACCTGAGCTCTTGCACCCTGCAACACAATTTTGTTGCATATATTCTCAAGGCCAAAAATGATCTTTCCACAAGGCCTGCTCAGACTCGGTAGCTGGCTTCCTTTCTTTCTCTCTCTCTCTCTCTCTCTCACTGTCTCTTTCTCTCTCTCCACAGTCAATCAATCAAAGAGATAAATGGCTGTTGACATCGAGTGGGAAGGTCCCTGGACTGAGAGTCAGATGTACTAGGCTTTAATCACATCTGCACAGTTCCTAGCTGGTGACCTAACTGAAGTCCCTTTCTCTCTCTGGGGCTGTCCCTCTTCTGTAAAATTGGAGACTGGGCTAGAAGAGTTCTTCTTAAGATAATTTCAACTAATACTAAGAATCACCAGCACATAGTAGGCATTCAAGAAATACTTACTGAACAAACATTGTCATCATTTTATAGTTGGAGTGTTAGAGTTCAGAGAGTAGCCCCGGCCAAAGCAAGATTCCAGCACATTCTGCCTCCAAAGTCACTTGCTCAACCACTGCACTCTGCTTCTGTCCATGACTACTCCAAATTCTAAAAACAAAGTGCTTCCAGCTCCATGTAGATGAAGTAAGCACACTTCACAATATCTCTTTCACTAATTACGACTAAAAATCCTGGATGAAATACATAAAGCAATTGTGCACAGGTTCTCAAGAGTAAATAGTAGCAGGTAAAATGGGGAGGGAAATCAAAAAGAAAAAACGACTGTCATGGTGGTGAGTTTCCTGATTTTGTTTCTTCCCATATGTCCCAGTTTAACCTCAAGGGACACCCAAATCTTAGAACTATGTGGTACATACAGACAGAAAATAACGCAAAGAGAAACTTCTTTTTGGCCAGATGACTTAGAATAGGGTCCCCTGTGGGATGAAGGGCATGGAGAGAATCTCTATTTTTCTGTTTCTTTGTTTTATCTCCAGGCCGAGACCTCAAGGTAAGTCCCAGTCACTAAGGCAAGTCCCAGTTACTAAGCAGCATTCTGGTGTATCAGTGGCTGTAGTGGTCACACAGGCACCCAAAAATCTGAGATAAAAATCCTCTCTACACAGTAGTACTAGGAAAATGGGCTTTAAGAGTCTGAAGAGTGTGGGAAATCAGGACTGGCTACATAATTTATGGGCCCCAGTACAAAATGAAAACGCAGGGTTCCTTAGTGAAAGATGGTTCCAGCAGAGCGTTAAACTAAGTGCGAGATCCTTCTGAAGGTTGGACCTTATGTGGCTGCATGATTCGCCTGCTCATGAAACTGACTCTGGAAAGAATCACTATTAGGCTTTTTCTTTCTCTTTTCACTCATTGCTCATCCCCAGAGGCAGACCTGGTCACAGGAAGTACATGAGAGTGTAGGAGGCTAAAATCCTGGCTTTCTAGCCAGAGGATGGGAAAAAGAAGCCACTGTGAGCTGGCGAGTGTCCAGCAAAACACAGAGGAGAGAAAACTGGAAAAAGCAATCTCCTAAAATCTGTGAATAATATCCTGGGCCCAGCCCTGAGCTGTACGTGTGTGGAACTGATGGAGGCATCAAAGCAAAGGCTTTGAGAACGGAACTACTGTGTAGAGTCCTGTCTGCCGATTGGCACTAGGTGGCACATGAGCAGGGTAGAGCCAAATATCACTTTACCGGCTTTGAAAACTAATTGGATATTGGAACCATGGCCCATAGAAGGTGAGCAAGGACTTATGATCTGAATCTAACTAGGTAGATGGTTTGCTAAAACCAAAAATCAACATTCTGAAGAGGATTTTAACAGGATCCTGAGTCTCCTAAAATAATATTCACAATGCATAGGATACAGTCTAAAATTATTCAACCTACAAAGAACAAGAAAAATCTCACCAACTTTCAAGAGAAAAGACAACAGATGCCAACCTTAAGATGACTCAAATGTTGGGAATATTAGGCAAAGACTTTAAAGCAGGTAATATAACCATACTTCAAAAAGTAAGGGAGAATGCTATTAAAATAAATGGACAGATACAAGTTCTTAGCAAAGTAGAAGCAATGTAAAAGAAACAAATGGAGATATTATAACTGGAAAATAAAATAAGAAAAATTTAAATACCTCACTGTAGGGGCCTGATAGCAGAATGTAGATAACAGAAAACAGAGTCGGTAAATTTGAGGATAAACAGGAATGACAGAATCTGAACAACAAAGAGCAGAAAGACTTTTTAAAAAAATGAACAGAGCCTCAGAAACCTGTGGGATATACAGCTGACTCTTGAACAACATGGGTTTGAACTGTGCAGGTCCTCAAATAAGTGGATATTTTCAACCAAATGCACATCAAAACTACAGTATTCATGGGCTGCAAAACTTTATGTATGGAGGGCTGACTTTTCATATACTCAGGTTCTGCAGGGCCACCTGCAGGACTTGAGTAGGTGCAGATTGGTTATACACTGGGTGTGTATGTTTAGGGGAGGGGGGAGCGGGGTCCTGTAACCAATCTCCTGTATATACTAATGGATGACTATATATCAAAAAGTCTAACATTCAGGTTATTGGGATCTCTGATGGAGAAGAGAAAGAGATTGGTAAAGAAAAAAAAAATCTGAAAAAAATAATGGCTGAAGTTAGGTAAATTAGATAAAGGACAAACTTTTACAGATTCAAGAAATCCTGTACAGGGCAAACTGAAAGAAACTATATTAAATATAATACAGTATAATGCCTGATTAGAAAAGATTTTTAAAAATTATGAAAGCAACCAGAGAAAAACACATAGGAGAACAATGATTCAAACAGTTGCAGATTTCTCATCAGAAACCACTGAGGGCAAAAAGGAAGGAAATAATATTTTCAAAATGATGGAAAAAAATTGTTCACCTAGAATTCCATATTGTGAAAAAATATCCTCTAGGAATAAAGGCAAAATAAAGACAATCTCAGATCAAGAAAATGAAGATAATTTGTCACTAGCAGACCTGCTTTAAAAGAAATGTTAATGAAGGTTCTTCATGCTGAAGGCAAATGATGCCAGAAGGAAATGCGATTTCAAGAATAAAGAAAGAGCAATAGAAATGGTAAATATCTGAGTAGATATAATAGCCTGTTTTTTCCCAGTAAGTTTATTACAAGGACTATGTATGACTATTGAAAGCAAAAATGATAACATTGTTGGTGTTTCAGTGTGTTTAGATACATATGGCAATACAACATAAAGGGGGAAGTGCCCTATACAATTGTAAAATGTTGACAGTTTACTAGCAGTGATAAAATATTAATTATCTCAAAGTAAACTGTGAAAACATATATTATAGTACCTAGATAAACTACTAAAAGTACTATAGAAAAAGATATAGTCAAAAAGTCAATAGGCCAATTAAAGTGGAATACTATAGAACTATAGTAATCAAAACTGTGTGGTTCTGGCATAATGGTAGACTTATGATCTTATAGACCAATGGAATAGAATTGAGAGTACAGAAATAAACCTATACATCGGCGGTCAATTGATTTTTGACAAGGGTGTCAAAACTATACAACATGGAAAGAATAAATAGTCTTTTCAACAAATTGTGCTGGGACAACTGGATAACCACATATGAAAACATGAAGTTTGACCCTTACCTCATACCACATGCCAAAATTAACTCAAAATGGATCAAAGACCTACATGTAAGAACTAAAACCATAAAACTCTTAGAAGAAAACTCTGAGGTAAATCTCCATGACCTATGATTTCTTTCTTTCTTTCTTTCTTTCTTTCTTTCTTTCTTTCTTTCTTTCTTTCTTTCTTTCTTTCTTTCTTTCTTTCTTTCTTTCTTTCTTTCTTTCTT
>NW_012122932.1:5680712-5688823 GCF_000951035.1 Colobus angolensis palliatus
TTTCAGACAGGGTCTTCCTCTGTCACCCCGGCTAGAATGCAGTGGTGCAATCATAGCTCACGGCAGCCTTGAACTCCTGGGCTCAAGTGATTCTCCCACTCGGTTTCCTGAGTAGCTGGGACTACAGGTGTGTGCCACTGCACCCAGCTAATTCTTAAATTGTTTTTGCAGAGACAGGGTCTCTGTATGTTGCCCAGGCTGGTCTCAAACTCCTGCCCTCAAGTGATCCTTCTGCCTCGGCCTCCTAAAGTACTGGATTAAAGGTGTGAGCCACTACATCTAGCCATGAACCTAGATTTTGTAGTAGATTCTTAGATATAACACAAAAAGCACAACCAGAAAGAAAGAGGATGAATTGGACTTTATAAAAATTAAAAACTTTTGAGCATCACAGTTCACTATCAAGAAAGTGAGAAGCCAGGTGTGATGAACTATGGTCATACAACTATAATCCCCACTACCTGGGAGGCTAAGGCAGGTGACTTGAGCCCAGGGATTAAAAACCAGCTTGGCCAACATAGCAAGATCCCATCTCTCTCTCTCTCTCTCTTTTTTTTTTTTTATGGGACAGCGTCTTGCTCTGTCGCCCAGGCTGGAGTGCAGTGGCGCAATCTTAGCTCACTGCAACTTCCACATGCTGGGTTCAAGTGATTCTCCTGCCTTAGCCTCCTGAGTAGCTGGGATTACAGGTGCATGCTACCACGCCCAGCTAATTTTTGTATTTTTAGTAGAGACGGGATTTCACTATGTTAGCCAGACTGGTCTCGACCTCCTGACCTCAAGTGATCCACCCGCCTTGGCCTTCCAAAGTGCTGGGATTACAGACGTGAACCACTGTGCCCGGCCCCATCTTATTTTTAAGAGGAAAAAATTTAAAAGGAAAAAAGAAGGGGAGAAGACAAGAATAAGAAAAAATATTTGCAAATCATTTTTCTGATAAGGATTTCGTATCTAGAAAAAACAAAGAACTCTTAAAATTCAACAACAAAAAGACAAACAACCTAATTAAAAATAAGCAAAGGACTTGATGTTTCTCCAAAGAAGATGTACAAATTGCCAATAAGCAAATGAAAAGATGTTCAATGTCAAAAACTTGTACACAAATGCTTACAGCAGTATCATTCATGATTGTCAAAAACTAGAAACAACCCAAATGTTCTTTGACAGGTGCGTTGATAAGCTGTGGTACTGCCCAGACAGTGGACGCTCTGCAATAGAAAGCAAGGTGTTATTGATGTGTGCAACAGCATGGATGAATTTAAAATGCATTAGGCTAAGTGAAAGAAGGCAGTCTCAATCTCATACATACTGTATGATCTCATATATGTGACACTTTGGAAAAGAGAAGACAGTACAGGCAGAGAACAGAAAGATAATTGTTCTATATCCTGATTTTGGTGCATTTATTCCTCTACATGCTTCACTAAACTTACAGGAATATACACCAAAAAAGTGAATGTTACTGTATGTACACTAAAAGTAACTTCTAAAAATATATAAATAACACTAACCTTCCACAAGTGTGGAAGTAGAGACTATAGACTGTAAATACACAGAACTTTCCAGGTTAAAACTCCATTATGTTTAATCAAATCCTTTAAATTGGACACCATGGTTCGTCTTGATTTTAAAAGATTAGGAAACTCATGTCGATAGGAGGACAGATGTTTAATTGGCATGTGGGGACAAAAAGAAAACTGTATCCTGACTGCCTCTCTGTTGAAATCAACTTTTCTCTTGCTGGTGACAACTGTCCCAAGTGAGGTCAGAGGTTACTTTCTCTCGTGGGCATTTTCTAGCAGGCCCAAAACAATGGCCAGCGGGACACAGAAACCCAGAGCTACCAGCTCCTTTCCAGAAGGTCACTCACAAGCACTAGGGATAAGGCCACCTCAATTCAAACCTTACCACACCAATGCTTTCAAAAGAAAAAATGGCTGTTCCGAAGAAGAGAGGGTAGGTCTTCCAGCTTGCTACCAGTGGCAACCGGCTGGGGTCTGGGATTTCCTAAAGGAGAGAGAAATGCTATGAGATAGTCACTCTTAAAGCACATTTGAGCTCCTTTAAGAGAAGGGTAATCTGAAATGAGACCTGATTTTTTTTAATTGAGTATCAAGAAGTTTAGAGAACTTCAAACGGATGTAGGCCACGATCAAAGTTGATTTCAACACTGCACAATACCAAAGAGCCAGAGGACGGTATTGTCAAAGTACTGAAGGAATAGTATCTCATAGAGGGAAGTTTGGTTTATCAAAAACCTCCAAAAAGGCTGGGTGCGGTGGCTCACACCTGTAATCCCAGCACTTTGGGAGGCTGAGGTAGGCAGATAGATCACTAGGTCAGGAGTTCAAGACCAGCCTGGCCAACATGGTGAGCCCCCATCTCTACTAAAATACAAAAATTAGCCGGGCGTGGTGGCGGGTACCTGTAGTCCCAGCTATTCGGCAGGCTGAGGCAGGAGAATGGCGTGAACCCGGGAGGCGGAGCTTGCAGTGAGCTGAGATTGCACCACTGCACTCTAGCCTGGGCGAAAGAGCCAAACTCCTTCTCAAAAACAAAAAAATCCTCCAAAAGAAAACCTTATACACCACAGATTAGCACCGAATGCGCCCACGAACACCTTTGAATGGACAGTGGGCATGGGTGCTGGAAATTCCTGTGACTGCAGTCATAGCAATAATCTAAGGAGCCCAAAGTGTGAAATATGAAAGATCCATTTTCTTCTTTAATGAGCTGTAAATTGAAGGGGAGAAGACTGTGTAAAATAAATATTCTATATATTGTGTGACCCAGAATGTGAAAATGATGACAGAGCCATTTTTCTAACTGGGCAACCTTTGGAATTGTCCAAAAATGTGTTAAAGGTAGCTATCTCTTTAGGAAATTCAATTTTATAGAATTCATCAGTATCTCCTAAGGAATATAAGACTGATCTGCAGTTATTCTAAAAAGGTTGACCTATTTTTACTGAATTTCATGGATAATATAGCTTTTTTTCTCTTGTGGTTTCTTAAAAGGGAAGAACAACTGGAATTTATTAAATATGCCAAGTGGCTTCTGAGACTTAACTTTCTATGTAGTGTTGTCCATTACAAAAGAAGAATTAGGCTGGGCGTGGTGGCTCATGCCTGTAATCCCAGCACTTTGCGGGGCCAAGGCGAGGAGATCACTTGAGGTCAGGAGTTCGAGACTAGCCTGGCCAACATCGTGAAACCCCATCTGTACTAAAAATACAAAAATTAGCCGGGAGTGGTGGCTGGTGCCTGTAGTCCCAGCTATTCAGGAGGCTGAGGCAGGAGAATCGCTTGAACCCGGGAGGCAGAGGCTGCAATGAGCCGAGATTGTACCACCGCACTCCAGCCTGGGTGAAAGATCAAGACTCTGTCTCAAATAAATAAATAAATACGTAAATGAATAAAAGAAAAACTAGAAAGGCTAGCAAATTAGGAAACTGAGAAAAATTCAATGTCCATAATTCAACATCAAAGACATAACTGACATTATAATAGATTTGCTTATAGGTTTTTTTTTAAATTAGTAACAAGACACTTATTGAAAGCTTATGGTTTTTGAGACTCTCTATGTATACCTCTGTGACTAAATATTAGATTTTTTTTCTCTTGCCTTCCTTAGGGGTAATATTGGGTACCTGAAATTGTACCCTATGGGTAACTCAATAACTTTTAGCTGTAGTATAAGAACCTGTTTTCACCTGCCTTTTGCTGTCAGCCAACCATTATAGGAATGGTCTACAGTTCACCAACCAAGATATTTTCCTTGCAAGCACATTTTTTTTTTAAAAAGCCAGAATTTGACATAAAAATAGGTATTTGGAGAAAGAACATGAACAAGGAGACAATCAGAAGAATGGGATTACACGGAGACATCCTTGTAGAAGAAATGCTACAGTGAGGTGCATGTCTCTCAGAACACTCTTACCCACCTACAGGGTTGCCTCCAGGTATCTAAAGCTCAGTCTATCCTTGATACAAAAACCCTGCCCAGTGGAGTGGGTAGGTGCGTGGTGTGCACTCACCTGGGTAATGTACTGGGTGATGATGACCAAGCTGACCAGCATGCTGATGTTGGCCAGCATGGAGAAGATGGTCAAGATCCTGAGGTTCCGGATGAAGACCAGCAGCACCAGTAAGGGCAGGAAGGAGAGCATATAGAGTCGTGAGTCCATGGTGGGGGTCAGAATCACCGTCTCATTGGAATGGCAGTTGTTTGTTGTGCTATTAACAGCTTCCACTACCTGAGGAAGGAATGGGAGAAGCAAAAAGGGGAGATGATGACTCTTCTAACCTCATGGTTGACTCAGTGCCTTGCCCCAATCAAATTCCCTCACAACGAATGGGAGTGTCCCACAGTGCCAAATCTCACAGTGAGTTAGGATGAATTTAGAACTTATTCTGAACCCTCTGCACCATACTACCTCAGAAGAGGCTGAACAGGCTGGTCGCAGTGGCTCATGCCTGTAATCCCAGTACTTTGGGAGGCCGAGGCAGGTGGATCACTTGAGGTCAGAAGTTCGAGACCAGCCTGGCCAATATGGTAAAACCCCATCTCTACTAAAATTCAAAAATTAGTCATGTGTGGTGGCACACGCCTGTAATCTCAGCTACTTGGGAGGCTGAGGCACAAGAATTGCTTGAACCTGGGAGGCAGAGGTTGCAGTGAGCCAAGATCACGCCACCACACTTCAGCCTAGGCAACAGAGTAAGGCCCTGTATCAAAAACAAAAAAACAAAAAAAAGAGGTTGTACAAATAGTTACAAAATAAGTGTACTACCAAATAAATAACTGGATTCACAGTGGCTATTTGTTAGCTTTTAGCAACTAGTGTCCATTTCTCCTGATACCAATTTGATTTTGGTGAGTTCTCTCTTGTCACTGAATGCAGTGTTGGAGGACTGTAAATCACAGTCATGTGGTAGAGCTAGGGAATTAGTCTTTGGCTCAAGCTGGGGCATTCAGACCCTCTTCCAGGAGTCTGAATGTAAACCTAAAGCATAGGGACCTAAGGATGGACTAGAAAAGGGTAAAGATGAATTCCGATAGTGGATTCTTGAGGAGGCTGCTCATTAGTTCTACCATCTACATCCTCCTCGCTACCCTGGCTCCTGTTCTTCCCTCAGATCTGCTTTTTAATTTAGTGGAAAGTAATATCCTTCCATGGAACTTATTTTCTGCTTAAATTCCCTCAGAATCAGTAATCAGTTTTTTTTTTTTTTTTTTTGCTATAACCCAAAAGCTTCATCATTTACTGTTTCCTAATTAACACATACACTTACTGATTCCTAATTGGTACAATACTGGCATTTTAAATAAATAACTCTTTCTTGTGTGGATTGGACCACTCGTTGCAGAACATTTAGTAGCCCTGGACCCCACCCAATGAAAGCCATGAGCATCCCCAATTATTGTGATAAACAAGAAACCATCCCCCACTCCCCCACACAATATAAACACCCCCTTGTAAAGTCAGGGGTAGGTGGATGCTACCACCCTCCATTTAAAGTCAGCATGACCTAACTGATACAGTCGTATTGGATAAGCAATATAAATCACTGCAGAACAATTAGGAACTAGAGTTTAGCAGGAGGAAAATGTAAATGCATTGATAATCTCAGTACCAAGATGCTAACATCTTGGAAGATACTCATCTATATATTTTCTACACAATATCACAAATTACATATATTATACCCATTCTTTTTACTTTACAAGACTTCAATCATAGCATTCACTCTTTTTTTTTTTGAAATGTCCCTTGTACTTAACAATACACTGTGGATACATAAATGAATCATTTAAGTATTGATTTTTTCTGATTCCTCACTACAATCAGAAAAATAACTGGAACATTAGCTAGGTACTCAAGGCTCTCCATAAATGGTCCCTTTCAAACCTTCAAAGTTTCTTCCTCTCCCATGACCTACTCTTCCTCCTGTAACCAATTGTATTGCTTCTCCTGGGCAATCCCATAAGTTCCTGCCTCCTGGTTTTCACTGATTCCTTCTCCCACCTTGGCTGCCACCACTTTTTTTCTCCAACCTGTCAATACGCAGCTCAGATGCACCACCCCTCTGGAGGAGGCTTTCCCTGCTCCAGTGATCTCTGCAATGTAGTTTGCACCCTGACCTCATGTTGTTGTTGTTAGTGGCATCCTGGCCTGGCACCAAAATATCATATTGATGTTTAACTTACTAGGTTTTAGAACATACTCAACTTGGCCTGTAAACTCCTTGATACAGTGTTTGCCTTGATAATAAATGCAGATGATAAATAAATGCAGATAATAATAATTGCAGATGGTGAGTATAGGTCTGGACATGTCAGATTGCTTTCTAAAGAGCAATCTGGCAATGTTTTAAGAGCCTTCAAAACAATCAAACTCTTTGACTCAGTAATTTTACTTTAAGAAACATTAAGGAAATAAAGAAGTGCACAAAGACCTTTGTGCCAGCCAACGGATTATAGTAGAGAAACAAAGGGAAATAAGGGAAATGTCCAGCAACACAAGATTGATTAGGTTATGATCAATCTGTGTGATGGAATATTATGAAACTATTAAAAATTACATGACAAAATGTAAGGATATTGCAAAATGCTGACCAGTTAAGGTTACATTAAATTATAACCATGAATAATTGGATTAAGGGTAATTTTATTTTATTTTGTTTTCTTTGCAGAAGAAACACAGCATAGGTTTAAGAACTTGAGCACTGGTATCAGAAGGCCTGGGTTTTTAACTCTGGCTCTGTGACCTTACATTATAGGGTTTATAATCTCAGTCTTCTCATCTGCAAAATGGGAATAACCACAGTACCTGCTCTAATAAGGTCATGGAGATAATTAAATGAAGGAAAACATGTAAAATACTCAGCACTGTACCTGACATAATAGAAGCTAACTCTGAAAGCTTACTATATTTTTCTTCTAGCTAGTTTACATTTTTGAATTTCTGGTATACCACTATAAGCAGATAAAGAGCCCTAAAGAATAGTTTTCTTTTTAAACTTACTGATTAAGGATGGCCTCTGCTATTACCCATATTATTTTGCTCAAATTGCTGTAAGATAACTTGTAGGTTAGATCAGAAACAATTCCTAGGGGAAACAATTCCTAGGGAAAACAACTATTAAGCCATAGATTAAGTACCAAGGCTGGATGTGGTGGCTCACATCTATAATTCCAGCACTTTGGGAGATGGTGGGAGGATCACTTGAGCCCTGGGGTTTGAGGCCAGCCTGGGCAACATTGCAAGGCCTTGGCTCTACAAACAATAATAAAAAAATTAGCCAGATATGGTAGCACACACTTGTGGTCCCATCTACTTGGGTGGCTGAGGTAGGAGAATCACTTGAGCCTGGGAGTTTGAGGCTGTAGTGAGCTATGATCTCACCACTGCACTCCAGCCTGGGTGACAGAGCAATATCCTGTCTCAAAAAAAAAAAAAAAAAAAGAGGAAGAAAGAAAGAAAGAAACATGACCCAAAGAAGATTAGGAATCATCAAAAGAAGACCCATATCGATTTTAGAAGCATTAAGTATAATTAAGTTTCAAGGCAGGAAGATTGACAAAATCCAAGGGTCTTTCCAGTTCAGTAGAGATCAACTTTGAGGACAGGTCTAAGATACAGGACAAAGGGTATTGTGGCAAAAGTAACCACACAGAAATCTGCAGATATGTGAACTAGGGGAGGCAAGTTTGACAACACCTAGTTTAACTTCCTTTGTTGTATTGATGAGGACCCAAAGAAACAGTTTGTTAAACAACTAGCAGTGGTGTGTCCTTGTCCATCTTTTCCCCTCCCGTTTTCTCTAGAAGCCTCTACCTGTTTTAAATTATCAGCCAAAAACACAATGTACACACAGCAGAAGCCAAGTTGGGTGACAATAAGGAAGAAGCTCACGATATGCCTAGAAGGGAGAAGAGAGGGAAAAAGAAAACTCGTTATAAAATAAGTCAACTTGTCAGTTCCGTTTCTTGCCGTTCTGCCCTCTGTCCCCAGGGGTTGGTGGCCCTGCACCAGCACACTTGGTCCTTCCACCACAATCAACAATGGGGCAAAGAAGTGAGGTAACAATAGTTCTTTTTTTTTTTTT
>NW_012122932.1:5690983-5709440 GCF_000951035.1 Colobus angolensis palliatus
GGAAGAGAGGAGGAGGAGGGGAGGAGAAGAAGGAGGAGGGAAGGAGGAGAAGGAGGAGGGGGAGGAAGAAGAACTAAGAAAGAAGAGGAAGAGGAAGAAGAGGAGGAAGAAAGAAGGAGAAGAAGGAGAAGGAGAAAGAGAAGGAGAAGAAGAAGAAGACAAGAAGGGGGAGGAGGAGGATGAGAACAATTTTAGGAGAAGGGGAAGAAATGACACATTCAGAATCTGAATCTTTGAGCTTGAGGTTCCTATAGGAGACATTCAGGACAACTAGATATTAGGGTCTGGAACTGTTGAGTTGTAGTAGTGGATAAAGCCTTGCAAAGGCAGAGCAGTGTTAGAAAGTGTGCAGAATGAGGAGAGTAGAAGGCAGTGTTCAACCTTGGAGAACATCAACATTTAATAGAAACAAAAAAGCCTACAACAAATGCAAAGGAGTGGCTAGAAAGGTAGGAGGAAAACTAGGGGGAAAGAGGTTTAATAGTAGCCAAGTGAGGAGAGAATGTTGAAAGAAGAGAATGGTCGATTATACCCATTACTGCTGAAAGGTTCTCTAGGGCAAGGAAGAAGCAACAAGAAGGTCTTTTAGGACATTGCTTGAAAGACCTTCAGCAGAATTATAAGGACAGCAAAGCCAGGTGGCCTGTGAAAGAGCTGTGGATGGGATGAAAGGCAGTAAAGTCAGAGGGTGGTCCAGTGTTGATGGCGCCCATTTGCTCATTACTGTAGACTCACTGTCTGAAGCACTTTATGACACATTGTAGGTACTGACACACGGTAGACATAACATATATTGAATGTAAGATAGGATGGTGGCTACGATGGTAAGGTCCAGGAAGTTTTATTTACTTGGTTTATTATTATTATTATTATATCTTAAATTCTGGGGTACATGTGCAGAACGTGCACTTTTGTTACATAGGTATACATGTGCCATGGTGGTTTGCTGGAGACACAGGAACACATTAAATGCTGAGAGGAAGAGCCCATGCTAAAGGAATTCCAGTTATACGAGAGGCAGTAATTCATGAAAGAAGATCCCTAAATGGAGCAGGGAAATCTTCTTTATATGCCCAACAACAAGTAGAAGGATTTGAGGGTCTGTGACAGGCAAGTCTCCTCCTGGGTCACACAATTGGGAAAATTCTGGTCATTATCCAGTAGTCTTCCTTGTCTGTCCCACAGACTGAATTTGTGGATTACTCTTGTGAGTATGGGCTTTGAGCAAAGGGTGGTGCCAGGCCCATGATACCATACAGACTACCTGCCACAGGCAGGGGCACACCATAAGTACTGCAGCAGTTTACGGAAACACAGTTCAAAAGAGACTTTGACAGTCTAGATGGTGCTCAACAAGAGGAGACAAGCAGGTGGGGACAGGTCTGAAACAAGGACAAAGGAGTAGATTTAGTCCCAAGTACCAAAGGACAAAGGGTGTTGACCTGTTCTCTGTCACCTCTGAGAGCTAAAAGGTGGGATTTTTCAGGGAGGAAGACTTTGTTCAGCTCAACAAATGGTTCTTAAAGTCTTGATCTTTTCCTCTCTTTTCTTCTCACTATATAACCTCTCCCTAAGAGACCTCTCTGTCCCTGGCTTCATGGCTGATGACTTCAATTCTGGATTGGTGCATGAAGATAGGCTTAAACCCATACATTCCTACTAGACATCTCCACTTGAATGTTTCTCAGGCACCCCAAACTCAACTTGTCCAAAATAGAAGTCATCAGAAATGTGAGTCAACCTCAACTCTTCCTTGTCTCCCAATCCCAGGATCCAGTTCATGATCAAGTCAACTTTTCTTCATCCCACTGCCACCAGCTTGGTCCAGGCCACCACTGTGACCTGGCTGGACACTTGTCAATGGCCCCCTCATGAATCTGCCTAAATCTGCTCTTACTTCCTTATAATCTATTCTCCTCACAGAAGCCAGACAGATCTTTAAACAATACAAATATGATGACTCCCCTGATTAAAACCCTCCAATGGCTTCGTGGTTGCTTTTAAGAAAAGAACAAATAGAGTCTTTGTTTCAGAGGGTCTAAAATGTACCACTTGATTGGGCACCTGGCTCCTTCAGTTCCACCTCCCTGACTCTCTGCCCTCAAGCTACCTGGTCTTGTTGTACCTTGAATCTGTCACCTATACCTTCTTGCTTCAGGGGCCTTCACACCCTCTCTTTCTTCTTCCAGCCCCACCCTCCAGGCCCCTGTCCACCTTCCCTGAGGTGATTCTTCATTCTTCAGGACTCCTTCCTGCAGAACTTATCTCACCTGTCCCACCCTAGAAAGCCCTCCTCTCCCCCAAGCCAACACACATCTCTTAACCTGCCTGGTGGCAACCAGTCCTTCTTTCCTTCATCGTACATATCCAGGCGGTTATTAAATAACTCTATTCTAGGCTGTTTAATATCTGCCTTTCTCACTGGACTATGGGTTTGATGAGGGCAAAGCCTTGGTTTTCTTGGTCCCCATGGCATTTCCAGGGCCATAGGAGTAACTGGATAAATGTGGTTTAATAAAAGAGTAAATAATATTAAAGCTGCATAGCAAAGGAATGAGCACCCTGTCACTGGAGAAATACAAGAAGTGGGGGTGGATCAGGGATGTTGCCAATGAATCCCTTCCATGGACAACATCTAACACGGAAGTGCCAAACAAACCACCTTTCCAGGGAAGAAGTCATCCCTGATAGCAGCATTTTCTCCTCCTGTGTCCTACCCCACTGCAGGCACAGCAAGAACAGGTTACCTTCCCCAGTGAGCGTGGTTCTGGAGCCAGGCGCTGGGGCTGGCTTCTAGTCCATGCATCACCGTGTCTCCATAGTCCATAAAGGGCTTGTTAAGCCTGCAGAAGAGAGTGCATAGACAATTTCCAAGAGATAGTTTAGCCTAAAATCACATGGTCAAAAGTCAGGAGACACAGAACAAGGAAGGACACAGCTAAAGAGCAGAAAGAACACAGGGGCAGAGACCTCAGGCTTTGACACTCAGCAGTAATTCCTCGGTGGCTTGTTTTCCTTACCTGTTAAATGAGGCGGAGACTACACAGCAAGAATCTAATGCACACCTTGCATGAGGATGGTAGTTTTCATATCCATGATCCCATTGGATCCTCATGACCATTCTCTGCACAGTTTGTGCCCAGTTTCCAGAGGAGCCAACCAGATAAGCACAATGGCCTGACTGAGATCTCCTAAGGAGCCATGCAGAAGAGCCTCACCTGAGCTCCCTGCTCCTGAATGCTCTTCTCTCTTTCTTGGCCTTATTGGAGAAAACTATAAACTTCTATTATGCATAGGATGTTTCTGGGCTGTCCCTGAGAACCATGTACCAAAGGAATTGACACAAGGAGGCTGTTTTCCTCACCTCTTACAGAAACGCTGGGCACACCTGACCAGGATGTGCATACAGTGGCAGGCGATTAAGCCCATCACCAGCAGACTGAGTGGGCCCATCTGGAGGAAGGGGAGGCAAGGGGTGAGGGAGGAGAGAAGAGAATGCATTTATGAAGAATACTGCGAGCTGGGATTGGTAGTGCAGATATCATGCAGGACTCAAATAACTCTCTAGCAAACTGGGTTTAAAGCCCTTTTGTAGCAGCAACAGCTATTCTTTCAAATATGACCTCAAGTAATATTCCAATAAAGCACATAAACCAATTACAATGGGGTATACTGATGGGAGTAGGGGGACACAGAATCCTGACCGTGTGTGCACTTTGTGGCCCCTGAAACATCCCCAAGGAGACCTGGTCCTCTATAGAGCATACTTGGAAAACTGGGCATAGTCCAATCCTTGCATTCTGCAGGTGAGGAAACTAAGGCCCGCAGAGCAGGCAAATGACTTACCAAGGGTATAAAGTCTGTGGCAGAGCCAGAACTCAAACCCAGGCTAGATGTCTAGACCCTAACCCCGCACCAAGCTGCCTCCCAGAAAGACTGCTCACCACAGGTTGCTAAACCGCTAGAGCCTCTCCTCTTACTTCCCTTCTGCAACTGACCATAAAGCCCCCACATGTGGCGCCTCTCTTACCAGGATGCCCGCGTTCTTCACAGCGAGGGATAGTCCCAGGATCCCTGTGCCCATGTTGCCTTTCACCAGGTGAATCAAGGCCTGGATCACTCTAAAGGAGAGGAAGGAGATGTGAAGTATGGGTGTGTGGAGGTGAGAAGATCCAGCAGTCATTCCCTCGCAGCATGCCAGCACCTGATAGGCGGGCTCCTAGCCATCTCTCAGTCCGTGTGTCCTTGCCTGGCACATCTGGGTCTCCTGTAAGGTTACTAACCATCCCAGTTTGCCCAGAACTGTCCTGGTTTTAGCAGCTAACACTCAATATACGCTGCAACACTTGCTATATGAGACACTGTGCTAGGTGCTTTGAATGAGTATTATCTCATTTAATCTTCTTGTCCAGGCTCTGACAAAGATACGATTATCATCTTGCAGGTGAAGAAACGGAGGCACAGAGATTTGTTAATGACTTATCCACGATATATTGGGGAGCCGAGATTTAATGCAGGCCTGCTTCAGAGTCCCTGTTCTTCACCCCTACTTCTGCTGAGCTGCCTCCCGGAGATAAACTCAGACAGTGTAAGTAAAGAAACAACCCCATTTCATAACTGAGGAAATGGAGTCTCAGAACGGGGCAGAAACTAGCTCAATGTCATAAAACTAGTAGTAGAGACAGGCTTGAACTCAGAGAAAAGGGGAAAGGGCAGGCAGAAAGAAGAAATCATTACGACTTCTGAATAAACAGGTCAAATGACTGGGTCCCCAGATGGGATCTGACGGGACATAATCATTGAGCTCCAGAGGGGTTTCTTTTCTCAGCCCAGGGTATCAGGGCTGGAGAATGCACGCCTCCCCTCCCCCAAACAAAAACTCAGACCCTTCCTTTAAGACAGATGTGAAGGTTTGCCCAGAGGACAAGGTCTAAACCATGAGGAGAAAAAAATGTTTCAGGGAGGTACCCTCTCTATTAGTGGAATTACAAAACAACCTATTTCTACACGTTTTTGTACCTGGACCAGGTTAAGTCAAGGTGAGCATGGGACTTACACGTGCAACTTTAGAAACTTTGGAAATTTCCCATGAGAGCCTTCTGGCTAGGAGACTTATTCTTTGTAAAACAACAGAGGTACTTTGGAAGGAGCCCAGTCTCTGGGATTTGACAAACCAGAGATTGAACCTCCAGGCCACAACTTAACTAGCTGTGTCATCTTGGGCAATGTGTTCAACTTTGTTGACCCTCTGTAAATGTCAGGAGCGATGCTATTTTTAAAAGATGCTATTTTAAAAGAATCTATGGGCAGAGGCTCAGGAAGCTTCATATTGAAGCTCTAAACCCTCTAGCTTCCTGAGTCTCTGTACATGGATTAATCAAGGGTTAAAGAGAACAATCGAGGGAGAAAGGGGGTGGAGAGTCCCCGCATGCCTTTCTCCCTGTGGGTGTCCACATCGCTGACTGAGCACTACACCCTACTCGCCAGGCCAGCAATGGGCTTGTTTTGCAACTAGGAAAGGGTCAGCGGGTTACTTTGGAAATTTCTAACTAAAGGACTTAGGAAATCAGAATTTAACTATGGGCCACTCAACCAACTTGAAAATATAGCGCGGTAAGTCATGCAAAGCACCAAACTGGGAGTTGGGAGACGTGGGTTCCAACTCTAACTCCTTTCTTTGGTCACCTTGGACTGTCATCTTATTCACAGCAGCCAGCGCTTACAGACACTGTGTCTGGGGGATTTATGCTCAAATCTCCCAGGAGGAGAGAACTATCATTGACAGAGGAGAAGCTGGGCACAGAGAAGTTCTAGCATTTGCTCTAGCTAGTAAGTAGCTAAGTGGGAATTCAAGCCCGGGTGAGCCAACCCCATCGTTGCCACGCTTACCCAGCCCATTATGTGGCTTCTGGCTTCTCCCCAAGCCACAAGTCTCCCTTTAGCTCTCACTTGCTTTATTCCTTTGATCCTTAAGTTGCTGAAATTGCCACCAAACCTTGTATCAGTTCAGGACACAAGAGATAGGTGGTTCCCTCAAAGCCTCTGACTGAGAAATGCCTCTACTTAGCAGTGGCTGGCCCCAACTTATAGACAGCTCACTCTAAGGGTCACTAGTACTTAGCAACTCCCAGGACTAGCCCTGGGGCAACAGCACCAGCAGCAGGGCCAGTCATTGTGTCCATCCCTAAATTGTCCTGCTGGATGGCTGTGGGGAGGGGCTTTGCTTGCCCCTTACAGTCCCTCCCTGCAGTGCACCCCCAAAAAACACATCCTTCGATTTTGTTTCCATGCACCCTCCTTTAGTTCACACTGCCACCTGTTTCGCATATCAGAAAACTGGGACTTAGAGAAGGAGCAGAGCCACCACTTGAACTCAGGCCTTCTGATTCTCTGTCCAGTGCTCTTTCTACTGTGCTAGTGGCGCAAAAACTTTCTTCTTAAAGCAGCAGAACCTCTTCACTACCACACCCCACATCTTTTTTTCCTAAGTAAACTAGCAAGTCTGCTTGGGTGGTGGGGTCAGGTGTGGGGAAGCGAGCTGCAGCCCTGTAACTCGGCTTCCCTCTTTTTTTGTGTTTTGAAAGCCTAGTGAAAAACCCCCACTCCCCACCCCCTGGAAAGTGGAAAAAACTAGAACCTTCCACAAAGTGTGTTTCTTAGTGTCATCTGTGCTTCTCAGTTGAAGTAGAGGCCAGGCTTACTGCAGGAAGGAGGCAGGGAGGAGGCAATACTTAGTGGTCAGTGAGGCCACTGTAGTTTTAAGCTCAGGACTCACCTTCTCCTCCAAGAAGTTAGGGATTCTACCTCTATCCCCAACATTAACATCGCTGGCCAGGAACAAAAATGTGGCTTTAGGGCCAGCACTGAATTCTAGCCCCTATCCTAACAATGACTCAGTGTATGGTCCAGGGTAACTGAGCCTCAGTTTTCCCACCTGTACCTGTTGGCGGCTGGATCACTATATCCCTAAGGGCTTTTCTGACAGCCTTTACTTCTGCCCCTTTAATCTCTCAGCTTGACTCAGCCCATGACTGCACCTTTTGCAACCTTGGTCTTTCATCTGCACAGTGGGTTGAGGGTCAGACACACCCACCTCAGGGTTTTTGCCAGTGCAAGCTTCAGGCTAGCAAGCGGAGATAGGGATGGCAGAAAACAGCACTCACGTTATGCCCTTGGTCTTCTTCAAGCCTGGTGACTCTGAAGGACTTTCATCCAAGAATGTAGAGTCCTTGTTCTCCAACTTCTTGGCACTTTCAGGAGGCGACATAAGGTCCAGTTTGACAGCAATGGCTCCCTCGGTACTTTTTGTCACAGACATGACTGCTTAAGAAATGAGGAGCTCAGGGTGACTAAGAGGTCTGCTCTGGAAGGAGAGAAGCAGGAAGGTGTCTAGTATAGATGTACACCCCAGCACAGTGATGTGTGCCCGGCCTGGCTCTGACCAAGCTGGAACGAGGCCCCGCCTACCTCCCTGGAGGGCACCTCTTCCTGCCTGGAGAAGCCAGTGGAGAGGATTCCTGGGAGGAGGAGGAGAGGAAGGAGGGATTTGGAAAAGGCATCACCCATTCTTACTGGTATTACTTAATAATAATCATAATGATAACTATTATACTGATAATTTTAATAATGAATATCTATTAAGACCTTTACTAAGGAATAAGCAATCTTCTAAGTGTTTTATCTACATTTTCTCATTTAACCCTATCAATTAAATAAGGAGAAAACTGAGGTTTCTTGAAGTAAAGGAAACTGCCCGAGGTCAGACAGCTAGAAAGTGACAGAGTTGGAACCTAGCCCAATTTGTCAAGGTTTTCAACCAGTAACCTATTTCTGCCTCCAAGAAAATACCTACAAATCCCTCTCCTTTTATTCATCTCAGGGTAGAGGATTCCATATCTCACTGGCTCCACAACCTGCTGTAAGACATGCCTTCTGGGAGCACCCCATTCTTAAATTGGAACAAAAACCGGACAGTCACTCACTTATCTCTAATTAATTCTTAGCTTTTGTGAGGCTCCATGGAGTGAGTAAAGGGTGTTCTTCTGGAAACAGGGAAGAGGCTGAGATTGTATGACTCCCGGCCACATTTCGCTGGGAAAGACACTGGCGCCAGGAGGTGGTGAGATTTGTCCAAGGTCACACATGACATCCAGGATAGAATTCTGCAGCTAAAGACGGCCTTGGGCGTTTCTCTAGTATGCCACTCTCTGTCATTATCTCTGCTTCCGTGCAGATGAACGGGCCAAAATTTCCTCCTCCCTCAAAATTACAACTTTTGACTCAAGCCATACCACTCTCTCCTCCATCATCTCATAACCAAAACTAACGTTTCTTAAGGGCTTATTACATGCCATGAGCTTTGCTTAGCTAATGTCACTGCTAACTGGTAGCATCCAAGACAGATTTGTCAGGCCCCTCCCTTACACAGGGCTCTTTCCAAGGTCTTGTATGCAATTTTGAATGCACAATTTTGTATTGCTTTTTTCTTAAAGAGGTCTTTCTTAACACGACTTTCCCCTTCTCCATGGGATAAGCTTCAAGCTCCACAAAGCCTGGCTACTTCTCTGGGTAGCTTTGTTAGTTTGTTCTTACAGATGTGGAAATTGAGGCTCAGAGAGGTAAAGAATAACTTGCTGGAGATCACAGCTGGAATTTGGTAAATCTGAACTCCCCGCTAGTCAGATTTTGTTGTTGTTGTTGTTGTTGTTTGTTGTTTGTTTTGTTTTTGTTTGTTTTTTGTCTGAAGCCTGCAGCTTTGACCACAGCACTATCTCCTTTGTTTTAATACTGGCCCCACCCTGCAAGTTTCTTGTCCTGAATCAACTGAAACACTTGCTGTGATTTGAGAAGCGCTATTCCCTTGTCTGGCACCATTACATGGCAGTATGGCTGGTCTTTAAAGTAGCAGGCTGCATCCTGTGACACGCTTGTTTACAGCCTGAGATTCCACTATTTAAATTTGTAATCTCAGATTTAAGGTCGCAGGTGCAGCTCTGTGTTCCTGCTCGAACAAGGTCAGTAAATAAGATTGTTGAGGAGCTTGCTATGTTTAGATCTAGCCTTCCTCTCCAGGTGGTGAGAATAACTCTGAGTTATCTTCAGGCCTTTTGGAAAGGGGTGGCTGGAATATCAGTGTTTGGCCAGAGCTCTTCCAAGGCATCATTAGTGGAAAAAAAGCTTGTAGGGTGGGGGTCTAGATCCCAGCTCATTGCACCACCTGTTAGCAGGCAGGAGGTCTTCTCCCAGGGTGGGGATGTCCAAAATAAGTCCTTCTAACACGGGTGGCCCAGGCATTCGAGGCCTGGGTTCCACTATGGCACTAACCATGAAGCTGTGGCAACCCTTGGAAAGATATTATTCCCCTTCAAACTCCAGCTTCCCCTTTGGAAGATGGATACCAGATTGTAGATGACTTCCAAAGGCATGAGAACCCCAAGGGCTTGGATGGGGTGTTCGGTAATGCTGAGATGCAGGCCAGCTTTTCTCGGGTGGGGCAGGCAACTGGTGAAAAGACAGCCTGCCCACTAGACATCTTCAAAAAGGGTGGAGCAAATGGGATGTAAATAGTGATAATAATCTCTTATGATCCTTTAGCGTAAACACAGAGCCTTGTTCCTTTCACGGCTTATGGCAGTTTTGAAACATGGTGTGTATCAAAGCATCTGAAGAGATAATAAAGAACAGAGACTCAGATTTGTTGAAGTAGGATAGAATCTGTGCTGTGATATTTTTGCCAAGTTCATCAGGTGATTCTGATACTGGCTAAAGTTTGACTCCACTGTTCTGTGGAGTGGGAATAATTGCTTCCTTTTTAATAGATTAGAGAACCAAGGCAGAGAGCTGGGAAATGATTTGCCTGAGGTCGTATAATCTAGTAGAAATGATCACTAGTACTAGAAGTTGGAGATTTCAGAGACAAAATGAAACCCCTACCCAGATGAAAAGTCATCACCCTATTCTCACCCCACTGGGTACCTCCTCATAGTACCTCCTCATGGCTGATGACTGTGACTGCTCTTACCCCCATCTAAATAATAATGATAATAGAGACTCACATGTATTGAGTCTATTCTATGTGCCAAGCTCTAGATGCAGTGTGTTACATGAGGTAGGCACTATGATTACTCCCATTTTACAGATGAGGGAACTGAGGCTCAGAGGGGTTACCTCATTTGCCTAAGGTGACCCAGTTAGTACTAGAGGCAGAGCTTTGATTGGACTCCAGGCCTCTTGGCATGTGCCTCTGAAGCTGCAGTTGAGTTATCTCTGTGTTCCTCTGCTATGACTAGGGTGTAGTAGGAACTCTGAAATAGTTGAAAACCCATTCCTGTGCATACTTTATGTCATTCAAGACTGGAACTTCATGCATCAATCAAATTTCTAAATAAATGTTAGGGATTGATGTAGATGCACAAATTCTCATTTCTCTGTATTAAAAACCTTTAAAATATCACCATTAAAAAAGAGAATATTTCAACCACCTAAAGCTGGAAGAACATAACATCAGTATAAAGGATAATGGGTTTTTCTTGTGTGTGTGGTTTTTTTGAAACAGAGTCTCACTCCATTGCCCAGGCTGGAGTGCAATGTTGTGATCTTGGCTCACTGCAGCCTCCACCTCCCAAGCTCAAGTGATCCTCCCACCTCAGCCTCCCAAGTAGCTGGGACTACAGATGCATGACACCATGCCTAATTTTTGTGTTTTTGTAGTGATGGGGTTTTGCAGGCTGGTCTTGAATTCCTGAGCCTGCCTTGGCCTCCTAAAGTGCTGGGATTAAAGGACAATGTTTGTAATGCTAACAATGTTGCTCCCTTTCTGATGGCCACCACGCTGTGCTTTGGTGTTTCTCAACTATAAAATACTAATGAGGGTGTCTTTAGGTAGGTGTGAGGATTACATGAGAAAATAAACAAGTATAGTGCCTGAGTCACAGTCAGTGCCGAGACAGGACAGCCATTTTTATTATATCATTTTATTGACGGAGGGAACTTGAAAGGTCATTTTGTTGACTCATACTGTCTCACCCATTGGGGAACTGAGGCCCAGATAGGAGAAGGAACACAGGGAGTGAATAGGGATTCAGTGGTGAGATAGGGACTTTAACCCAGCCCAGGTCTTTTGATTTCCAAGCTCTGTTACAGTGAGCCGAGATCATGCCACTGCACTTCAGCCTGGGCAAAAAGATTGAAACTCTGTCTTAAAAAAAAAAAAAAAAGGAAAGAAAAGTTATTCCTCAGAACCCCTCAGTGGCCTAATCACATATTTGTGTGTGGGTATAGGCTCTGACACATTTCTAAGTTTCTGAACTTGTTGCAGAGAGTGAATTGGGGATGAGGAGCGGTCAATGGCATCAGCAAGTGGCTTCTTCTGGTGAACGGGAATGGGGTCTCTCACTTGTTGCAGGTGTCAACTCTGCTCTTATGACCCAACTGAGTTTCATTTATCTGTTTTTTTTTTTCAGCAAAAGCTAATAATGATAATCACAGTTATCATCATCATCATCATACCATAATGAGAGCTGCCATTTATTAAGCATTTTATGTTAAACAATATTCACAGCAATCTTTCATCCTCACCACCTCCATTCTCATCCAATCCAGCATCATCCCTCACTTGGAAAACTGGCTTCCTAACTAGTTTCTTGGCCTCTCCACTTCCCTGTTTAAAACCTATTTCCTCACAATAGCAAATGATGATGCAACTCCCCTTTCTGAAACCTCCTCCCACTCCAAATTGACCTGAGAACATATCAGGATTCTTCACCACAACCCACAAGGTTCTGCAGGATCCAGCTGCTATCCGTCTTTCAACTCACCTTGTTCATGTCTCTCCCTAAAACAGTATGCTCCAGTCACATGGACCCTTTTTCCTGCAATAGACTTTGTCCTTTCCCTCCTTGGATACTGCATTTGCTGCTCTCTGTGCCTGCACTTTTTATCCTCTGCTTTTTGTTATGCTGGTCTTAGGTCAAGACTTTTCTGCTCCAACGACCTCCCTTGACAACCCTATCTAAAGGAGGCCCCTCTGCTTGACTAGTTACTCTTAGTCATACCCCTGCTTTTTTTTCATGTTGCTTCTCACAATTTGTAATTATCTTGATTACGTGTGTGTATCCCCATTGTTGTTTATCTCCTCCCATTAGAATTTAAGCTCCATGAAAGTGGGAAGTACTTGGTCACTTTCCCAGTTCTTAGGCTTGGCTCATGGTAGGCTCTCAAAAAATATTCAATGAATGAATGTGTTATTGCTTCCATTTGACAGATGTGGAGTAAGCCTCAGAGGTCCTTTCCTTTGCCTGTATTGGTTTCCTATGGCTGCTCTAACAAATTGCCACAAACTTAGTGCCATAAAACAACACACAAGTTTGTTCTCATAGTTCTGAAGACCAGAAGCCCTAAATCAGTTTCAATGAGCCAAAGTAAAGATGCCAGTAGGGTTATGCTTCCTCCAAAGGCTATGAAGGAGAATCTGTTTTCTTTGTTGTTGTTGTTGTTCTTCCTAGGTTCTAGAGCATTCTGTACATCCCTTGGCTCGTCGTTCCTTCCCTGATATTCCCATAGTGTCTTCTCTCTCTGACTCTGCTTCTATCCCATGGTCTTCTTATCTCTTGTCTGTAGTTAAATCTCCCTTTGTTTTCCTCCTATAAGGCTACTTGAGATTAAACATAAGGATAATCCAGGATAAAGCTCCCGTCTCAGGATCCCTAACTCAATCACATCTGCAAAGTTTCATATAAGGTAATATTTGCAGTAAGATGTGGATGTCTTTGGGAATCATTATTCATCTTTCATAGTCTTCTCTCTGACCCCCAGTGATTCTCATCCATCCCACATGTGAAATACATTGACTTCGTGCTATAATAACATCTCCAAAAGTCTCAATCCATTATATCATCAATTCAAGTCCCAAATCTTATCTAAATACTCTCAGCTAAAAAGTCCCAGATCGCATCATCTAAATTACCTAAATCAGGTAGGGATGAAACCAGAAATACAATTCATTTGAGAAAAAATTCTACTTCATCTGTTGATCTGTAAACTCGAAAACAAGTCATCTGTCTCTAAAATACAATAGCGGCATAGACATAGGATAATAGTTACAAATGTTCTCATTCCAAAAGGCAGAAAAATAGAAGAAAGGATTCATCAGCCTCAAGCAATTTAGAAACCCAACGAGGTAACCTCATTAGGTTTCCAGGCCTGGGAATAATCCTTTGTGTCTTGGGGCTTCCTCTGGGCTCAAGGTTCTATTTTTGTATTCATCTTCCTTTTTCCTTGAAGGCTAGTACATATTTGGAGCTGAGTAGCTTTATCCACCTGTTTGTGTTTGTAGAATTTTGGGGAATCCAACAACCTTCATTCATTTTGTTCTCTCTCTGTCACTTTCAGTCCAAACTGAAAGTGTTTCTGCTGGTAAAACATTTCTCAAAACCCTGTGGGCCTCTCATGTATAGCACATGGTTCACTTCATTAGATAAGAGGGTCCCACACAGATGCTTTCTGGAAAATTCCATCTCTGTTTCTGGATTCTGCTGAGATGGTTGAGGGGATCCATGAGTCACATACTGGATCTCTTCAAAGAGCCCTCTGAGTGAATAGTTTGGTCTTTTGCTTCTTCCTACACGCTAGCAAAAGATAATTCAGCTACAACCTTGGCTTTCTCTCCAGAGCACGCTTTCCCAACAATGAACCTCATGACTTTAGTGTCTTTGGCAATATGGATAGGCTGAGAATTTCCCATATCATCAAGCCCTGGTTTCTTTTTAAGACGACTCTCAGTTTATCTCCTTCCTCTTACATTTTACTATAGGCAACAAGAAGAAACCAGGCTACAACTTTAACATTTTGCTTAGAAATCACTTCATTTAAATATCCAAGCTCATCACTTACAAGTTCTGCTTTCTACAGAACTACAGGACACAATTTAGCTAAGCTTTTTGTCACTATATGTAAGAATCCCTGTCCTAGTCAGCCTGGACTGAAGAAAGTACCTAGACTGGGTAGCTTAAACAACATATATTTACTAACTCACAGCTATAGAGGCTGGGAAATCCAAGATCTGAGTGTTGGCTGATTTGGTTCCTGGTCAGAGCTCTCTTCCTAGCTTGCAGACAGCTGCCTCCTTGCTGTGTCTTCACGTGGTCTTTTCCCTGTTGTGTGCATGTGGAAAGAGAAAGAGAGCTCTCTCTCTCTCTTCCCCTTCTCTCATAAGGTCACCAGTCCTGC
Source organism: Colobus angolensis palliatus (assembly GCF_000951035.1). Lineage (NCBI taxonomy): Eukaryota > Metazoa > Chordata > Mammalia > Primates > Cercopithecidae > Colobus > Colobus angolensis. The sequence goes on from NW_012122932.1 coordinate 5,705,210, forward strand.
CAGATGAGGATCCCACCCTTATGACCTCCTTTAACCTTAATTACCTCCCCTAAACCCTATCTTCAAATGTAGTCTCATTGGGATTTAAAGTCAACATATGAATTTTGGGAATACACACTTCAGTCCACAGCGATCCCCTTTCCACCTGCTCCTAAAAACATATTCATTATTTCTTTCTTAGCTGTCACTAGCAGCACCTTTAGTGTTCACATGTCTACCAACAATCTGCTTATGACAATATAGGAATTCTCTAAGCTAATATACTGTTTCTCTACCACTCTCTTCACTTCTCCTGAGTCCTCACTGCCTGAGTTTTTAACACCCGTAAGTCTACCAACCGTCTATTCAAAAAACTCTAGGCTTTTTATATCATATGCCTCAAAGTTCTTGTAGCCTCTGCCCATCACCCAATCCCAAAGCCACTTCCACATTTTTAGATATTTCTTACAGCAACACTACACTTTCAGTGCAAAAATCTGTATTAGTTTCCTATGGCTGCTGTAACAAATTGCTACAAACTCAGTGCCTTAAAACAACACAAATTTATTCTCTTATGGTTCTGGAGTCCAGAAATCTGAAATTAGTTTTAATGGGCTAAAGTCAAGGTTTTGGCAGGGCCATGCTCCTTCTAGAAACTCTAGGGGAGAATCTATTTTCTTCTCTTTTCCAGCTTCTCAAACTACATTCATTGCACTCCTTGGCTCATGAACCCTTCCTTGATCTTCACATAGTATCTTCTCTCTTTGACTCTGTTTCTATCACATGGTCTTCTACTCTTTTGTTAGCAGTCAAATCTCCTTCTGCCTCTCTCTTATAAAGATACTTGGAATTACATTTAGGGTCCACTTGGATAATCCTCTCATTTCAAGATCCTTAATTTGCTCATATCTACAAAATCCCATATCAGGTAATATTTGTAGTTTCTGAGCATCAAAACATGGATATCTTTGGGGGCTATTACTCAGCCTATCACAGTTATACAGCCAATATTCAAACCCAGACCTATTTGACTTCAGAAGCAAACCATTGACCATTAGGCTGTAGTATTTAAATGCATGCACTTTCCTGGTTGGGTTACAGCACCTTCCATAAGTCTGTGCACACAATTAGTGCTCACTTAGTACTCATCACATAAACGTAACATTCTTTTTTGGGGCATTGAGCTTTTCTCATTCAATCTGAACTGAAGACCAAGATGTGGCTCCTGGGCCAACCCATTTCCTTCTCCCAAAGAGCATAGTGTTCTGTCCCAAAGAGGACACCATTGATGGCTCTGGCTCAGTCTGACTTCTTCTCTAATTCCCTTAGCTACCACTTAATGGTTTTGTGATTTTCTTTTCCTTCCTTCCCTTCCTTCCTTCCTTCCTTCCTGGAAAAAAACACAAATTTAAACTATGCTTTTCTCTATTCTCTCACTCAACAACAACAACCAACACTTTGGTGACAAAATGTGTGGGTTTCTCCCCACACATCAAGAAGCAATGAATTCTGCAGTGGACACCAGCTGGGTGTCCTCCAATTCAACTTAATTCTGACTCTGTCTACTTGGAGACAGCCTCAGAAACCACAGATTGAGGGTTCAGTCCCACAAGACCACCTCCTCCTTCCCACCAGTTGCAAGTTCAGGCCTCCACAAGCTTCAAGGTGGAGTTCCCGCAACACCCTCTTCAGGTTTGATTAATTTGCTAGAGCGGCCCACAGAACTCAGGAAAACACTCATGCTTCCTGGTTTATTACAAAGACTATTTTAAAGGATACAAATAAACAGCCAGATTAAGGGATACATAGGCTGAGGTCTGGAAGTGTTCTGAGCACAAGAGATTCTGTTCCTGGGGAGTTGGGATGTGCCATCCTCTTGGTACATAGATAAATTTTTGTTCACCTTTCTATCAGCCCATTTGTGTTCAGTTATCCAGAAGCTCCTTGAACCTCATCCCTTTAGGTTTTTTGTGGAGACTTCGTTGGATAGGCATGATTGAAGCATGGATAGCCATGTTGGAATGTGATTGGACAAAAAGGATATGATTTAAACCCAGCAAGTCCTGTCCAGATTCTTCTTGGCCTCTCTATGCAGCATTCCTTAGTCGAGGGGATGGAGCTAGACCCCCTCTGGAATAAGGGTCTTATGACCTACAATCAAATTAGAGTCCTGCCTTGGGCAGGTGAAAGGAGGGCAGGAGAAAGCTAGAGATAAACAGATTCTCTTAACTCTTACGAGGGCTATGGGAATTATGAGCCAGGAACCATGGATGAAAACATATGTGTTGAAAACCATGAATGAAAACATATGTATGTACGTGTGTGTGCATATGTATATATATATAATAGATATAGATATCATAGACTCATAGTACTTAGTTAGAGGCATAACAGTCCCTTCATTCTATGCATTGTGAAACTGAGGCCCAGAGAGGAGAAGTGAGCACACACAAAGACACTATATTTAGGACAGAACCAGACATAGCATCTAAAATATGGTTCCCATTTTAGAGACTATCTACCAAAACCAAATGTTGTCTTTAAAAATAAATGATAGACCATTCTTTTAGAGCAGTCTTAGGTTCACAGCAAAATTGAGCCGAAGGAGCAGAGAGTTCCCATATACCCCCAGCCCCATGCATTCACAGCATCCCCTACTATTGACATCCAGCAATAGAGTGGGACATTTGTTACATCCGTGAACCTACACTGACACATCATTATCACTCAGAGCTTACTTTGGGGTTCATGCTTGATCATGTGCATTCTGTGGGTTTCATGCATGCACAATCATATGAGCTAAATTGGTTTTAGAGGTCACAGAGTCCAACCTCCTCATTTTACAGATGCACAAACTGAAGCACGCAGAGATTTGACCCTGCCCTGTCCCTGGGGCCCTGTCCCTCAGTGGGGTTGGGGTCATTTGGATTGGATTCTGCTTTGGTAGGGGGACAGAAAGGACAGACAGTTTCATGCCCACTCTCCCTTTTGCCTGGTAGCTCCAGGAATAGTCTTGGCACTAACTCCTGTTGTCTAGATTGGGACCCGTAAACATGCACATACCTGAACCAATCACTGTGACCCTAGTGGTCAGGATTAGGTCACTGGCTCACCCCTCGATTGGAGACAGAGTCAGCCTTACCAGATCTATATATATGGGGAGTGGCAGAAGTGGTTTTCCAAAGGAAAATCAGAGAGTAATCACCAGAAAAAAAAGGAGGCTAGATGCTGGGTAGCAGAGCAGATGTTCACCATAAAGGGCAAGTACAACTTGAACATTAGCAGCTATAAAGCAAGGGAGACCATGGTAAGTCCTCCCTGCTGACCGAGGAAAAACACAATAAAATGACAACAATGTACTGTAACCAGCAAAATGTCTGGCTGCTCGCTGCTTGTAGAAAGAAACATGAGTGAGGTGTGATAAAAAGAAAGTGAGATTTTATTATTCATGAGAGCAAGGGGCAAGTGGGTGGAATTCATTCCAAAATTGTTTATTCTTCAATTTGTGGAGGGAACACAGGAGTTTTTAAAGAGAGGGGTTGGAATGGCATAAGGCGTGGGAGCATAGAATGGGAAAAGAAAAAGAATGGAGGAAAGAGAAAGCATTCTGAGGCTGCTTGAAACTGCAGGGGAAAAGAGGAAAGGGGGAGGAAAAAAATACCTTTAAATGGCGGGTTGACACCAGGCTATTCGGTTACAATACCACAATACAACATACTACTGGAAGTGAATTTGGTAATATCTATAAAAATTTGAAAAAGTACATTCCTTTTATAATTCTGCAGTTTCATTTCTAATAATCTCTCCTAGAAATGCTCACACACATATACCCCAAGGTGTTTACTGCAGCACTATCTGTAATAGCAAAAAATGGAGACAACCTGCATGTACCACAGGAGGATAATTGTTTACAAATTATTCTAATTCTATTGAGTGAAATATTGCCATGGCTGTTAAAAAGACTCAAGCACATCTGCATATACTGACGTGGAGGGAGATTTAGGATATATTACTGTGAAATATGAAATGTTCATCACACTAAATACAATATGAACCCATTTTTCAAAAAACAAATGGATTCAATTCATTTCTGAGAAAAGTATAAAACTGCATACATCTCCAACTGCAAGAACCCAAACATGCAAAATACACATGCATACACATCTTTCTTTTTTTTTTTTTTTCAAAACGGAGTCTCGCTCTGCCACCTAGGCTGGAGTGCAGTGGCGCCATCTCGGCTCACTGCAAGCTC
>NW_012122932.1:5709540-5713815 GCF_000951035.1 Colobus angolensis palliatus
GCCTTGGCTTCCCAAAGTGCTGGGATTACAGGTATGAGCCACTGTGCCCGGCCCATACACATCTTTTATACACATGGTTGTATATGCTTGAGAAAGATCTGGAAGGATTCACAGCAATTCCTTCTGCAGTGTGAGAATATAAGTGGACACTTAGGGGTGAAGCAGATGTGGGAATTTCATATTTTAATTCCAATGTTTTCTTTTTATTTTAAAGGCATATTTAAAAATTAATATGAATGTGCTATTTTGTAACAAAATTAAAATTTTACAAAGGATATGTTAAGAATACTGGAGGATCCCAGAACTTTGGGAGGCTGAGGTGGGTGGATCACTTGAGGTCAGGTATTCAAGACCAGTCTGGCCAACATGGAGAAACCCCATCTCCACTAAAAATACAAAAACTAGCTGGGTGTGGTAGCTTACACCTGTAATCCCAGCTACTTGGGAGGCTGAGGCAGGAGAATCGCTTGAACATGGGAGGTAGAGGTTGCAGTGAGCAGAGATCACGCCACTGCACTCCAGCCTGGGCAACACAGCAAGGCTCCGTCTCAAAAAAAAAAAAAAAAAAGAATACACGAAGACCTCATCAAGTGCTAGAAGAGAGAGATGATGAGGCGTATATCCATTAGTCACACCTCCCCCGAGCTGGAGCCAGTAAACTCTAGGAGGAGAGGGGCTGTCATCTTTGTGTTCCCTTTCATTCTTAGGAACTATGTGTGTTGGGCATATAGTAGGTGTCTTTGGTGTGCTGAATCTTCTCCCTGAAATGCCCCTCAGGCACTGGCTTTCTCCCTGAATTTTTGCAAGAAGAAACTCGACATTGAAGTCCAGTTTCAAGCAACCCCTTCTCATCCACTTACTCAAAGACAAAGAAAGAAGCAGTTCAAAAAAATCCCTCCACATTAAAGTTTACCGCTGGGCGTTCGGTTGTGGTCAGCCCCTCTCCTAGGCCATGGTTCTCTGTCATAAATTCAGTGAAGAACATGCTATACAACTGGGGGCATTTTTCTCTCTCAGATTTAACTTCAGATCTAAGATTTCCCTTCAACCTGCTCATGATTCCCTGTTCAAAAGTGTGGATCAATAAGGAAGAAAAAAATAGGAAGCTACGTGGGGGCGAGGGAATGAAGCCAGGCAGCTGATGATAATATTCACATAAGCAGAGTGCTCCCATGGGTAGTAGACTATGCAGGTCCCCAAGCACTTGACCCATCCAGGATCTCACTGATGTTAGCAAATCTAGGAGGAAGAAGGGTAGGGATTATAGTCTCCAAGTTACAGATGAGGAACTTCAGGAACTCGAAGTTCATAGGTTTAGTGATGTCCATGTGTAGTGGTAGACAACTGGAAAATCTTCATTTCCTAGATTTCTGACCCCCATTCACAAAGCCACAAAAGCCCTTTCCCTGGATCACAGCCTGAACCTCACTTAAGCCACAGGCCCACATAGCTAAGGACTTCAGCGGTGGTTGTGTGATAATAGGAGGTAGGTAGTGAGAGAAAGGTGGTTGGCTGCCAGTATCAGCATGACAAAACTCATCATTGTTCCTGGCACTAAAAGGAGCACTAGCCAGTTTGGGTGGCTCTTCTGTCAAGGGAGAGATGGAGCTTCCATTGCTGGTTTTGGAGAGTAGGAGATTTTGTGGACTTTTACTTCCTCACAAGATGAATGATAGGCCTTTTGGGCCAAATATTAATACTAATCTTATCTGATTTATGTCTTCTTTTGAAATAACCTAAAGCAGGGGTTAGTAAACTATGGCCTATTGGCCAAATCTATCCTGACACCTGTTTTTAGAAGAAAGGTTTTATTGGAACTCAGGATGTCTATTCATTTACATATTAAGTCTGCCTTCATGCTACATTGGCAAAGTTGAGTAGTTGTGACAGAAACCATATAGACCACAAAAGTGAAAATATTTACTATCTGGCTCTGTATAGAAAAAGCTTGACAACCTCTGACTTAAGTTAACATATATTTTCTGAGCATGAACTCTGTGCCTTCTTGCTCTTCCAGAAATCCACTGGTATTCGACAAGATTAAAACCTAAATCTTGTGGTATCTGTTAAAAGAAAACCTACAGACAGATGAGATTTAACAGTGTTTAATTGAGCAAAGAATGATTCATGAATTAGGCAACCCCAAGACCAGAATAGGTTCAGAGAGCTCCAGGCTGCACTGTGGTCAGATAACTTTTATGGACACAAAACGGAAGTGAAGGACAGAGAGAACTTGATTTGTTAAGGCTCAACATTTGCCCTAACTGAGCATGGTCTGCTCAGTTGGCTGCCTGTGATTGACTGACTAGGCAACTGTGATTGGCTGAGACTCAGCTATTTGTTACAAAAAAGTATACACTTAAATTAGGTTTTCAGTTAGTTTGCATACTAAGTTAGGTTGCAGTGTCTTATGCAAAGACACAAGTAGGGAGACAGCCTCAGGCTAGTTTAACTTTTTTTTCTTTTCTTTTCTTTTTTTTTTTTGAGACAGGGTCCTATTCTGTCACCCAGGTTGTAGTGCAGTGGTGATCCTCACTCACTGTAGCCTTGAACTCCTGGGCTCAAGAAATCCTCCTCCTTGAGCATCCCAAGTATCTGAAACTACAGGTATGCACTACTGTGGTCAGCTAATTTTTGTAGAGATGGGATCTTGCTATGTTGCTCAGGCTGGTCTTGAACTCCTGGCCACCTCCGACCTCAGCCTTCCAAATGCTAGAATTACAAGTTTAGTTTAATTTAACACTTCTCATCTGGTGCTTGTTGTACATGTTCCCTGATAAATTTTTCTACCAATTACTCGACATTACTGACTGGAGAAGTGGTTCTCAAACTTCAGTGGGCACGACAACCACCTGGGAAGTTGGTTAAAGTGTTGATTCTCAAGCCCTACCCCAGAGTGTTGATTTAGGAACCTGCATTTTTATAAGTGCCTCAGTGATTCAAATGATGTCATGTAAGAGATCATGTATGGTGAATTACTGAGTCCTAAAGCTATAAAACAGACATGTTGGCCCAATGATCTTTCTACACAGAGAAATAGCAAACTGTTTCAACCATCATTTCTTTGGCTCCCAATACATCCATGTCTTCCAGAGTCAGCTAACCTTCAAACAACATCCACAAATGTTTTGGAAATCTCCTGGCTATCCCCACTCAACCCCCATTCATCTCTAATGAATCTCTCCTGATAGAATATAGAATTGCAAGAAAAACATAAGCTTATAGTTAGAAACTTTTCAGAACAATTTCTGGAGGAGGCATATTTTTTCTTCTCTCTTTCTCTTCTAGTCTAATTCTCCTAAAAGGCTTTCAGCTAGCAAATAAGAGGCTAAGAGGGGACATTCCATTACTTAAATAGCCTTATTATTATAATTTACATGCCATAAAATTCACCCATTGCAAGTGTGCAATTAAATGACTTGCGTAAATTTATAATTGTGCAATCACCACCACAAGCCAGTTTTGAACATTTCAATCACACCTAATAGTCTCTTCCTGCCCATTTGCTATCCCCAGTCATGCCATCCTTCCAGCCCTAGGGAGCAACTGATGTGCTCTTTGTATCTATGAATTTGCCTTTTTTAGACATGTCATCTAAATGGATTCACACAACATGTGGTTGTTTGCATTTGGCTTCTTTCACTTAGCATAACGTTGTTGAGGTTCATCCATGCTGTAGAATGTTTTGAGGTTCATCCATGCTGTAGAAACAAACCAATAGTTTGTTTCTTTTAATTGCTGATTGATATTCCATTGTATGGGTATGCTACATTTTGTTTATCCATTTACCAGTTGATGGATCTCTGGACTGTTTTTAGTTTTGGCCTATTATGAGCCATGTTGTCATAAATATTTGCATACATTTTTTTTGTGGAGGTATGTTTCATGCTTTCATTTGCCTTGTATAAATACCTATAAGTAGAATTGTTCAGTTGTATGTCAAATACTTGATTCTTCTTAAAATTTATTTTATTTTTATAAAAGATTTAAAAAAATTTTTTGCTTAAAGTTGTGGATCCTCAACAGTTGATTCTTAGATAATGCAGGGATTAGGAGCACAGACTATAGTGAGATGAACCTGGTACCTCAGTTGAAAATGCAGAAATCACCTGTCTTCTGTGTCGCTCATGCTGGGAGCTGGAGATTGGAGCTGTTCCTATTTGGCCATCTTGGGCATGCCCCATCCAGGAAGAGGGTAATCTTAATGCTTTACCACGGGTCTTAGCAAACAGCACACCAGGAGATTATATCCCACACCTGGCCCAGAGGGTCCCA
>NW_012122932.1:5718734-5736363 GCF_000951035.1 Colobus angolensis palliatus
ATGCAGCTGGAAACCATCATTCTCAGGAAACTATCGCAAGAACAGAAAACCAAATACCGCATGTTCTCACTCATAGGTGGGAACTGAACAATGAGATCACTTGGACACAGGAAGGCGAACATCACACACTAGATCCTGTTGCGGGGAGAGGGGAGAGGGGGAGGGATAACATTAGGAAATACACCTAGTGTAAATGACAAGTTAATGAGTGCAGCACAACATGGCACATGTATACATATGTAACAAACCTGCACGTTGTGCACATGTACCCTAGAACTTAAAGTATTGAAAAAAAAAAGATTACCCTCTTCCTGATATCATTGATAAAAGTCCAAGGGCTCATGAACACTTGATTATATGGCCAACTCAGAACAAAGCACCATGGACAGGAGGATTGAATGTTCTTATTTGCCAAACCCAGGTCGTGTGCTCACTTCCTGGAGTTGGGGTAGAGTCTGCTCCTCCAAAATCACTTAGGGAGTGGGTGGTTCCCCAAGGCAAAAACAGGGCACTGTTTCCAGAAGAAAGGGAAAGATGATGAGAAGGCAATGATGGGACATCACTGGAGGTCCACTCTCTTCAGCTTGCTAGGAGTAGTCCTGGAACTAAAATCTAGTTTTGTATAAACCTCTGCTCAGTGCTGTTCCTACTGAATCAAGATGTTGCCCGTGTCATATAGATGCAATGTTAATACTCACACAGCATCTTCACCTGGTTAAGGTGCCCAGTAATTGTAAACACAACAACATTCCTGTTCTATTTGACAGGATCAGGGAAAGTGGCCAGTTCAGGAGGCAACAGAAGGCTGGAGACAAAGTCACAATTGGCCCCACCAATCAGCAGGGAGACCAAACTCTTTCTAAGAAGCTTCTAAAGTGGGGAGAGCAAAGATGGTTTAGAAAGTGTTCTCAGAGGTCACTAGTCAATCCTCTCATTTTACAGCTAGGGAAATGGAGGCTCGGAGAGGAAAAGTCACTTGTCTATAATCGGGCAGCTGAGATAGGGACAGGGTTTAGTGGTTATGACCAAGAGCTTCAGTACTAAATAGGCCAGTGTTTAAATCTGGCTCCACCACTTACTAACTGTATGAGTTAGCCCTAGTTCCCTAACTTCTTGGAACCTAGGTGTCCTTTTCTGTGAAATGGAGAAAACACCATCTACCTTATGGGGTTCTGCAGATGATTCAGTGGCATAACGTATGGGATGCATTTTGTACATTGCCTGGCCCATGGTGTTGAGTTGAAAACTGGTCACTGTTTCAAGGTGCCAGTGGAGTTGGGAAAGAGGAGAGGTCTTGAGGCTGAATCAGCTCATCGAGGGCCTGGTATGTCCTCACCAAAAATCCCACAAAGCCCAGGATGCTGATCAGAGAATCCTTGGTGATGATGAGGGAGCTCATGCTCTCTGAATAGTATGTGGTCATCTCCAGGAGACGCAGGATGATGAGGGGCAGGGTGCTGCTGCTCACCAAGCTCATCTGGGTAAGGACCAGGTCCAGGTGGGGGATGAGGATGGCCAGGGAACCTGCAGGGGAAGAAGATAACCTGGTTTCCACTTGCCTCAGAGGGTAACACACTTACTATTAAAATCCTAGCATGGCAGAACATTTGCAAACATTTCATAGAAGCACTGAAGTGATCTCCTTGTCTTGCTAATCTATGGGGTCAGAATATTTTGGCAGGATGTTAAAAGAAAAATCCAACATGAAGATGATTATGTCAGGAAGGTGTCCTTTCTAAAAAGGAGCCAGTAGGGTAGGAGGAGTTTGACCCCAGTTATGTACACATCCAGGTGGAATTCAACCTGTTCAACTAGGCCAAATTGTACAACCAGCTGCATTTGATTTGAACTATTTATATTGAGCCTGATCATCAGCCTCCTGATGGGTAGATAGCTGGTGGTGGATGGATCATATGATTGTTCTATTTTTAGTTTTTTTGCGAAATCTCCACACTTTATCATAGAGGCTATAGTAATTTACGTTCTGTAACGCAAATAATACAATGTATTAGCATTCCTTTTATTCTGCTCCTTGCCAACATCTGTTATATTTTGACTTCTTAATAATAGCCTTATAGACTTCTTAATTCTGACTGGTGTAACATGATATTTCATTGTGGTTTTAATTTGCATTTCTCTGATGATTAGTGATGTTGAACATTTTTTCATATTAAAAAATGTCTACATACGTCATTTGGCAACTTTCTAATGGAGTTATTAATGTTGGGTGTTTTTTTTTTTTGAGTTGTTTGAATTCCTTGTAAATTCTGGGTATTTACGGATGCATAGTTTGCAAATATTTTCTCCTATTTTGCAGATTGTTCACTTTGTTAATTATTGTTTTGCTGTGCAGCAGTTTTTTAGCTTACTTAAGTCCCATTTGCCTATTTTTGTTTTTGTTGCCTGTACTTTTGAGGTCTTAGTCATGAATTCTTCACCTAGTCTAATGTCCAGGAGTGTTTTCCCTGGGTTTTCTTCTAGGATTTTAATACTTTCAGGTCTTATGTTTAAGTCTCTAATCCAACTTGAGTTGATTTTTGTATATGGTGTGAGATAGGGGGTCCACTTTTATTCTTCTGAATATGGCAATCTAATTTTATCAGCATCATTTATTGAAAAGGGTATCCTTTTTCCAGTGTATGTTTTTGTCAACTTTGTCAAAAATCATTTGGCTATAGGCATGTCTCTTTGTTTCTGGGTTCTTTATTCTGTTCCATTGATCTTTGCGTCTATTTCTATACCAGTGTCATGCTGTTTTGGTTACTATAGCCTTGTGGTATAATTTGAGGTCAGGTAATGTGGTGCCTTCAGCTCTATTCTTTTTGCTTTGGATTGCTTTGGCTATTTGGGCTTTTGGGGGAGGGGTTCCATATAAATTTTAAGGTTTTTTTTTTCTGATTCTGTGAAGAATGAACATGAAATTTTAATAGGGATTACATTGAATCTGTAGATCACTTTGGGCAGTATAGTCATTTTAACGATATTAATTCTTTTGATCCATGAGCATGGAGTGTTTTTCCATTCATTTGTGTCATTCCTTTCATCAGTGTTTTCTAGTTTTCTTTGTAGAGATCTTTCACCTCCTTGGTTAAATATATTCCTAGGTATTTTATTTTTTGTAGCTACTGTAAATGGGATTGCCTTCTTGATTTTGTTCTCAGCTTGATTGTTATTGGCATATAGAAATGGTACTGATTTTTGTATATTGATTTTGTATCCTAAAACTTTGCTGAATTCATTCATCAAACCTGAGAGTTTTTTGTTTTTGGAGGAATTTTTAGGTTTTTCTAGACATAAGATCATATCATCATCAAACAGAGGTACTTTAACTTCCCTTTTCCAATTGTATGCCTTTATTTCTTTTTCTTGCCTGATTGCTCTGGCAAGGACTTCCAGTACTATGTAGAATAGGAATGGTGAGAGTGGGTATTCTTGTCTTATTCCAGGTCTTAGGGAGATAGCTTTAAAGTTTTCCCTCTTCAGTATGACATTGGCCATGGGTTTGCTGTATATGGCCCTTGTTATTTTGAGGTATGTTCCTTCTTTGCCTATTCTGTTGAGGGTTTTTATCATGAGGGAATGCTAGATTTTATAAAATTATTTTTCTTCATCTATTAAGATAATCGTATTGTTTTTGTCCTTAATTATTTATGTGATAAATCAGTTATTGATTAGATAAATCAATAAATAGTCTAGCTAGAAGTTTGTCAATTTTGCTTATCTTTTCAAAGAACCAACTTTTTGTTTTGTTGATCCTTTTTATAATTCTTTTTTGTTTTCAATTTCATTTGGTTCTGCTCTAATCTTTATTATTTCTTTTCATTTGCTAGCTTTGGGTTGGGTTTGTTCTTGTTTTTCTAGTTCCTGGCGGTGTGATAGTAAGTTGTTAATTGGTGATCTTTCTATTTTGTTTTGATGTAGGCATTTAACTCTATAAGCATACCTCTTAGCACTAATTGTTTTTTATATATCCCAGAATTATGTTATATATCCATTTTCATTCATTTCAATTTTTTTTTTTTTTTTGAGATGGAATTTCAGTCTTGTTGCCCAGGCTGGAGTGCAATGGTGTGATCTTGGCTCACTGCAACCTCCGCTTCCCAGGTTCATGCGATTCTCCGGTCTCAGCCTCCTGAGTAGCTGGGATTATAGGTGCATGCCACCACACCCGGCTAATTTTTGTATTTTTAGTAAAGACGGGTTTTCATCACATTGGTCAGGCTAGTCTCGAACTCCTGATCTCAGATGATCCACCCGCCTCGGCTTCCCAAAGTGTTGGGATTACAGGCATGAGCCACTGTACCCGGCCAAAAAATTTTAAATTTCCATCTTAATTTCATCATGGACCCAAAGATCCTTAAGGGACATATTGTTTAATTTTCATGTATTTGTATAGTTTTGAAAGTTCCTCATGGTATTGATTTCCAGTTTTGTTTCCCTGTGGTCTGAGAAGACACTTGATATGGTTTCAGTTTTTAAAAATTGAGACTGATTTGTGGACTAACATACAATATGTCTTAGAGAATATTCTATGTGCTGATAAGAGGAATGGATACTCTGCAATTGTTGGTTGGAATGTTCTGTAAATATGATTTGGTCCATTTGGCCTAGAGTCCAATTTGAGTCTAGTGTTTCTTTGTTGATTTTCTGTTTCAGTGATCTGTCTAATGCTATGAGTGGGGTAGTGAAGTCCCTCAGTATTATTATATTGCTGTCTCTTTCTTTAGGTCTAGTAATACTTGTTTTATAAATCTGGGTGCTCCAGTATTTGATGCATATATATTTAGAATTGCTATATACTCTTCTTGAATTGATCTCTTTACCATTATATAATTATTTTCTTCTTTTTAAACTATTTTTGATTTAATATCTATTTTATCTGATACAAGTATAGCTACTCCTGCTCACTTTTGGTTTCTGTTCGTGTAGAATATCTTTTTCCATCTTTTAATCTTCAGTCTCTAAGTGTCTTTACCAGTAAAGTGAGTTTTTCTAAGTAGCATATAGTTGGTTCATTTTAAAGCTCAATCCTGTAATCTATGTCTTTTAATTGGGGTCTTTATTTAGTCCAACTTGGCTTCAGGTAACTTGAAATGGGCTATGAAGCTGTTGAGCAAGGGTGATGTGATGTTGGCTAATTTCCACACTGGTACAAACATTGCTGTCTCCATGCAAGAAAAAGGTGAAAGAGCAGGACAGTCATTCACTTTTATTTACAGGTTTTTAATTTTTTTATGAGACTATACAAACCACTTACCAATATGTTCAAAGTTCTGGTTCATTAAACACCATCCCAGCAGACTGTGAACTGCTTTGAAAAGCAGAGTATGGCATTCATAGTAAAGTCTTTTCTCCCACACTCCATTTTCAAGGTCAGCAAAATTGGGGTCTTTGCCCCACCAAAATATTGACAATTCTCTTCTTCTAGGTATTTGATCTTGCTGCCAAACACCAGCTATATCTGTCTTAACGCAGCGATTAAAGCTGTTCAAATTAGGGTCACCTTGAGTCGCGGGAAACATATTAGGGGCAGAAGTTGGGCCTTGCCATACATATCTTTTCCATTTAATCCTTGTCAAGTCAGCCAGGCAGAAGAGGTCATGGTGACCATCTTGCAGGCTGGCCTGGTTCATCATGAAGGAGGAATTCATCATCTCTCATAGCAGCTGCCACCAGCAGCCACCATCTGCCATTACTGCCACCGCCAACCACAGACAGAAACGCTGGACACCAGGGAGGGTGAGAGGTGGGTGGTGGTTGGAGGAGTTGAGGTAAAGGAGGTTGCTGGGCCACTTGCCACTTCTACTCACCCCCTGCCACTGCCATGAGCATCCACTGCCACTTGGCTGGCACACAGCCACCTGGGCCTGAGGGCCAGAGGAGGGGGGCAATGCTGCACTCACCCAGCAGGCTGGACTGTGGAACCTATGGATGGACAACTGTCTCTCTCAGAAGGACAGAGGACATGTGTGGCCTTTTCACAGGAACAATAATAAATTACATAATAAATAATCAAAATTGGGTCAGAGCTGGCAAAGTCCAAGCCCTGGAGGGTTCTTCCAGGTGGGGAGGGGCTTGCACAAGGGCAGGAAAGCTGAGAATGGGGAGAGAAGCCCAGGCCCCCAGCCTGGCAGTGGTAATGTCCTTACGCCTATAGTCTCCTCAATGGTGGCAGAATTTTCAGACTGAGACCATTCTCTGGCTCCATCTTTGTATTGTCTCTTGATGAGCCAGACTAACATTGGCCCTCCTGCTGCCTCACTGCCTGGATGCCATAGTCTCCCCCATTTTATGAGCCCAGCAGGCAATGGTTTTCCCCTACTTTAATTGAAATTTATAGGTTTTCTTATTTGTTTATTTATTTGAGACAGAGTTTCGTTCTTGTTGCCCAGGCTGGAGTACAATGGCACGATCTCGTCTCGCTGCAACCTCCGCCTCCCGGGTTCAAGTGAGTCTCCTGCCTCAGCCTCCCGAGTAGGTGGGATTACAGGCATGCACTACCACACCCAACTAATTTTGTGTTTTCAGTAGAGATGGGGTTTTGCCATGTTCGTAAAGCTGGTCTCGAACTCCTGACCTAGGTGATCTGCCCACCTCGGCCTCCCAAAGTGCTGGGATTACAGGCATGAGCCACCGTGCCTGGCTCTCTTCACTTTAATTGTGGCCACAGGGACCAGCTTGCCTTCTCTGGGGTAAAGTTAATTTTAACATTATATTTAACTTAACACAATATACCCCAAATATTAACTATTTCAATGTGTAACAATATAAAAACTGTTAAAATATTTTACATTTTTTTATTACAGTTTTAAAATCTAGTATTTATTTTATACTATGGAACGTCTCAATTCAGATTAGTCACATTTCACGTGCTCAATGTGGCTAGCAACTACTATATTAATGCAGGCATACAAGAAATATTATAGCATTAAGTGCTTATGTAAGAAAGAAAATAGGTCTCTAATCGATAATCTAAACTCTGATGTCAAGCAACTAGAAAAAAAATTAAAGCAAGGTGAAGGGGAGAAAAGTAAGAAAAAAATGCACAAAAGTGAAAGCAGTGTAAAAACAATAGAGGAAAATTAATAAACCAGAAAGTTATTTGTTTGAAAAGATCAATAAAATCTACCAGACAGTTCAAGAAAAAGAAGTCAGAAGACACAGATTACCAATATCAGAAATGAAAAATAGGAGGTCACTCTAGATCCTATTGACATTAAAAGGCTAATAAGGAAATATTAAAAAGAACCCTAGGTGGGAGACTGAGGCGGGTGGATCACCTGAGATCCGGAGTTTGAGACCAACCTGGCCAACATGGTGAAACCCCCTCTCTACCAAAAATATACAAATTAGCTGCCACAGTTGTGGGGCGAGGACCGGAATAAGCAGGACAAACAAGAGTGTCTGGAAACCCAAAGGCAGAAGCAGAAAGAACGGATACTGCAGCTCAAGACCCAGCTAGATGACCTGGAAACATTTGCCTATCCAAAAGCAGTTATGATGCCCTGCCGCAGTTCGTGGTGTTGGAAAGACGGTGGGTGATCCTAGACGAGTTAATAAAGAAACTGGACATGAATCTGAATGAGGACATCAGTTCCGTTCCCTGTCCACGGAAGAGCTTGGTCAGTGTGTAGATGCAGTAGTGGCTCACATCGTCAACCCAGCCCTACTCAAAGATCAGTTGGTTGAGCAACTGGAAACTCAGATCGGAGACTTCTACATGTTCATCAACCTCATCCAAGATGAAGTGGGAAGCCTCTTGCAGACAGGTGGTGGACACTGTAAGTGCAAGACCTCTGGGAAAACAGGAAATGGCTCCACCAGAACTGGCAGCAGCGGACCCGCTGCCTCCAGGACATAGCAAAACAAAGACAGGGGAGGTGAAGAAAGTCCAGGGGACAGGGCTGCACCTGATACTGCAAGTGCTGGCAATGCTCCAGATTTTGCTGTTAGCTAATTTGGTTGTGCCACAGTCCAGATCCCTCCAACCCTGTAACAGAGGAGCCAGGCTGACAGATTACGCTCCCTTGCTGAAGAGGCTGGAGGTGTCAGTGGACAGAGTAAGCAGCTAGCCTTGAGGCACCAGTTACACGACCATGTCACCACCTCTGCCATCCTCCAGGACCTCTCTCTGGCAGGCAAGGATCAACTGGCCATGTGGCTGTGTGGAAGGGGCTGATGGTGGCTGTGAGGGACCTGCTAGCCCATGAACTATATGTCTCCTCCTCAGGAATGAGCCTCGTCATGGCTCCTACTGCTTGTTTGCTGCCAACCTTCTCCTCAGCCCCTGAGCCCATGCACCCCTGGGAGCTCTTTGTAAAGTACTGAAACCACCTTAGCAAAATTATGACTGAGACAGTGAAAGAGATCTAACTTAACTCACTCCATCTTCTAATTTGCGAGCTGTCTTTGTTCATTCCTGGGCACAAGCTGAACTAACTATGGGAGAAACTTAGTTTGTAGTTTATAGTTTAAACAAAGATGGTAACAGCCCTTTCCCAAAGCAGAACTCCTTCTTACCTGGGGACTAGACTAACATTAGCCACAGGATTAGAAATTATGGTTTAGGAGTCATGCAGCTGGAGGCTACAAGATTCTGACCCTCCCGAAACTGCTCCTAAGATCAGTGCTTGAGATATTTTGCAGACTCCGCACTTGGTGGATCAGCTGGCACCACCCAGATTGATAAACTGGCTCGTCTGATCTTGTGGCCCCCACCCAGGAACTGACTCAGCGCAAGAAGACCGCTTTGACTCCCAATGATTTCATCCCTGACCAATCGGCACTCCTGGCTCACTGGCTTACCCCCACCCACCATGTTATCCTTAAAAACTCTGCTCCCCGAATGCTTTGGGAGACTGATTTGAGTAATAGTAAAACTCCGGTCTCCTGCATAGCCGACTTTGTGTGAATTACTCATTCTGTATTGCAATTCTCCTGTCTTGATGAATCTGCTCTGTGTAGGCAGCCAGCAAGGTGAATCCCTTGGAGGGTTACAGTACTACTACGCTAAAAATGGCGGTGCTTATGCCCAGCCCGGGAGCTCTCCCAGTCTTTGCCCTTTCTGTTACAGGAGGCACTGTTGTGACCCCCAAAGAGAGCCTACTGACCGTCATCCACATGGTGCTGACAGAGCATGACCTTGTAAGCACAGTGCAGACTCAGAATTGAAGGCTTTGGTGTGCATGGCACTGAATGAGCGGCCTCTGATGTCCTGGGTGAACCTCATCTGCAAGTCCGGGTCACTCATGGAGCCTCACTACCAGCCTGGGAGCTACGGAGCACACACA
This sequence comes from Colobus angolensis palliatus, assembly GCF_000951035.1. Lineage (NCBI taxonomy): Eukaryota > Metazoa > Chordata > Mammalia > Primates > Cercopithecidae > Colobus > Colobus angolensis. The sequence continues at coordinate 5,728,025 of NW_012122932.1, forward strand.
GGCTTTGAGAGTGCCCTCAACCTGCACAGTTGCCTCAGTAGCCTCAAGTTCAGCCTCCCTGTAGATCTGGCCATGAGCCAGTTCAAAAATATCAAAGATGCCTTTTGATGAGAATGTCCTGACCCCAGGCAAGCTCCTGGCTCAGTAGGGATAGATGTGTTAGTCTTCAAGCATAGAAGCAAGGAATCAAAGGTGGGATTAAAGGCATTTTTCCCAGATGCTGCTTAGATCATCAGTCATATGAGTGCAAAGTGTGTTTTCCCCACCAACTTAGCATCTTGGAAAGATGTGCTGGAGACCCTCTTGTTAAGAAGGTTCTGCCCTGGTGTGTAACCACAGCGTACATATGGACACATGTGCCTGAGCCTGTGTTAAAGGAATCAATCATGGCACATAGTACCCCAACTCATTGCACCAAATCTGATTCTCAGAAAACCTGGGTTAACCATTCTTTTTATGGCCGTGAGTGACAACATGAGTGAGTCATTGGTCCCAGAATAATTTTGCCTGGAGGAACCTATTGGTTGAGCCATCTTCGTTCACTTGAAGCGTGTTTGAGAGGCCAAGACCAGAATCTAAATTCCTTTTATGAATAGATTTCCGTTTCTTCCTGACCCCAAGGCCAGAGGAGACTATATATTCCATGGCTGCCTCTAAAACTAGGAATGGGAATATCTGAAAACAGCATTTCTAAGGGAGGTAGCCACAGGTTGATTTTAATATGGGCCCTTTTTCTTGGAGAGGTAAGGAGTGACATCTTCCTGATAAGGTGGTTCTCTTCTCATGGCACAGACAACGGGCTTTCTGTTTATGAGGAGAGAGAGCTGATATTTGGTATTCTGTTCTCTAGCAAGTAAACATTCCTCTGCTCTCCTCCCAATAAGACAGACATGGTCTTTTAATTTTTTTAATTTTAATTTTTCGAGATGAAGCCTGGGTGACAGAGCAAGACACATGGTGCAATCTCAGCTCACTGCAACCTCCACCTCTTGGGTTCAAGCAAGTCTCCTGCCTCAGCCTCCCGAGTAGCTGGGACTACAGTCACATGCTACTACGCCTGGCTAATTTTTTGTATTTTTAGTAGAGACGGGGTTTCACCATGTTAGCCAGGATGGTCTTGATCTCCTGACCTCATGATCCGCCCACCTCGGCCTCCCAACATGCTGGGATTACAGGCGTGAGCCACTGCACCCAACCCACTGTCTTTTTAGAAGTAAATATATTCAAGCTAAATGAGAAAATCCTTGCCACCCAAGTCGAGTATGTACAGGAATGCAAATCGGTAACCTGCAGCTGTTCCTCCTTGGGTTGTGACTCACTGGACACCACTTGTCCTGGAGGCTGGCTGGCTGGAGGACATCTGATCTGGTAATAAGTACTGCAGCAGGGATAGGTGCCACAGCAGGATAGCAACTGCAGCAGATCACTGTTTCCAGGCCGGGGTGGAGTATTTCATTGTGAAACTGACTTTAGAGTGGTTCTATTTGGTCTTCAGTATTTTAGCCTCATTAGTTCACATTTGTCATACAGCTTGTGATGAGTACTACTCTAGGACTGGCCAAAGATGGGCAAAATGTATCACTCTAAACACTACTGATTCAGCATTGTTATCATGTCTTAAATTGCCAGCTGTGCTTTTTTTCTGCACTACCTAACGTCGTGCATTTTAACTTAATTTTTTTTTTTTTTTGAGACAGAGTCTCACTCTGTCGCCCAGACTGGAATGCAGTGGCACCATCTTGGCTCACTGCAACCTCTGCCTCCCAGGTTCAAGCAATTCTCCTGCCTCAGCCTTCCAAGTAGCTGGAATTACAGGTGCCTGGCATCATGCCTGGCTAATTTCATATTATTAGTAGAGATGGGATTTCACCATGTTGGCCAGGCTGGTCTCAAACTCCTGACCTCAGGTGATCTGCCCGCCTTGGCCTCCCAATGTGCTGGGATGAGCCACCGCACCCAGCCTTTAACTTAAAAATTTTTCAGCAATATGTTACTTGTTTAAGATACGTTATTGGTATTTCATTAGAATTAGTTCGCCTTCCCTGTGAAACAAGGCCATTGTAAAATGTAGTGGAAAATGATACATATGTGGTTGCTAATAAAATCATAGTGTTTTGTGACAAAAAAAAGAACCCTATCCCATGAAGGTAAATGTCTTCATTTTTGAAATTCTTCAAATTTTTCTCTCTAAAATGTTTTTATCTTCCAAAAAAAATTTCCTAGTGTGAGCTGCATAACATGTTGCACCCTATATTGGGAATCAGGAGACCTGTGTTCTAGTCCTCGCTCTGAAACTAACTCTCTGGGAGACCCAATATGTATCCTCTCCTTTCCGGGTGTTGGCTCTTGATGCACTTTCAGCTCCCTTATCTGTGCTCCATGAAGTATTAGTTACTTGCCCGAGAGGTCTGACTCAGGGTGCCTCCAAAACAGTTCTTAGATATTAGGGGTGAGCCAGGAAGAAACAATGCAGGAAGAGAAATCTATGAGTTGTATATTTAAAACAAATGAGAGCTAGCAGTTTACACATCTAGAGTGAATATTTTCAAGGCAAACATGTATGTTTCATGCCTTCTATAATCTGCAGTTTACAATGCATCAGACAACAGCTAAAAAGCATCATCCTTCAGAAATTTTTGATTTTCACTTACAAGGAAAACCAAGGAAGAGAATCTCAGACTTGGAAGGAGCTTTTCATAGGTTATATAGCAAAACTATTCCTCTCTTGAAAATTGGTTGTCTGCTTAAATACCTTCAGAGATCAGGCACTCACTATCCTCTTCTCACCCAGTGTAAGAAAGCTCTTTGTTATGTTGAACTTAAAATATGCAATCCTCAAACCTCTCACTCATTAGTGCTTATTCCAACCTCACAGTATAAGCCATTCCATGCTCTCCATTTACAGACATGAAGCCATTGTGCTGAACAGCCAGTAAGGGACCCTGAAGGTCTTCCAGTAACAAAATATAAAGTCAAAAAGATACAGAAAGAAGTTTGTTTTATTTGGCAATCTTATTTTTTTTAAGTGGGGTGTGTGTGTGTGTGTGAGAGAGAGTGTGTGCGTGTGTGTGTGTGTGTGTGAGAGAGAGAGACAGAGAGAAAGAGGGGTGGGAGGGTGCTTAAAGGCCTTCATAAATACCTTGGGAATAAAATCTAGGTCCTGGTTGCAAATTGGCCACCTGAGTACCACACTTTTTGAATTAACTGCCACTATTTAAAAACTGGAAAAGTTGCACAGACATACACATAACTAGAATTCCTGGCTTCCTTGCGACTTGGAAATGACCCAGCATGGACCCTCACCAGCTGGAGATGGGTAACTTAGACTGAGCCATGTGCTGTTTCCTGGGCATGGCCCCTGCTCAGTCACTCACCTACTCTTCCCACCTGGCCATGGCAGGCAGGGAGAAAAAGTCACATTTTTAAACCTGGTTCTCTGAGCAGACTGTGGAGATCCTGGGAATTTCCAAGGGGAAAACTCCCGGAATCTCCATCCAAACTGGAAATGCCGTAGAGGGCTTCCTACAAATTCTCATTTTCCAAATTGAGAAATGATTTACATTTTCATCCTTGTCTCTGGTAGTAATAGTGGCCAGGATGGGGCCAGGTAGCTCTGGAGAAGTAGATTCTGACTGAGACCATCTGAGAGGGCAGCCTCTTTGTTGGCAGAGGTTCAAATCTTTCACAACCCCTTTTGCCAAATTGGGGAGAACTAGGGAATCTTAGGGCAAAAACCCAACAAAACAATAAAAAAAAAAGAGACAAAAACCAAATCAAACAAACAGCAATAACTACCTTTACATACCATTTTTGCACACAATTCTAGGAAGTTTATGAGTCATTGTTCAGGTTCTAAGATGAAGCCTTTTAAGAATAGAGGTTTCCTTCTGTACCTTTTTTTTTTTTTTTTTTTTTTTGAGACAGAGTGTCACGCTGTCTCCCGGGCTGGAGTGCAGTGGCATGATCTCAGCTCACTGCAACCTCTGCCTCCCAGGTTCAAGTGATCCTCCTGCCTCAGCCTCCTGAGTAGCTGTGATTACAGGTGCCCGCCACCACACCCAGCTTTTTTTTGTTGTTGTATTTTTAATGGAGATGGGGTTTCACTACATTGACCAGGCTGGTCTCAAACTGCTGACCTCGTGATCCACCCGCCTCAGCCTCCCAAAGTGCTGGGATTGCAGGTGTGAGCCACCACTCTTGGCCCCTTCTGTATCTGACTTCTTCAAAATACGAAGCCAAATTTCGGCTTTATATTTTGTTGTCAGATCTTCAGGGTCCCCTACTGGCTGTTCAGCAAGCTGGCTTCATGTCTATAAATGGCACGTGTGGAATGGCTGATACTCTGAGGTTGGAATAAGCACTACTGAGAGGTTTGAGAGATGCATATTTTAATTTGAACTTAGTTTCCTCCTGATCCAGAGCTTTAACTAATTTTAGTATTTGAAGACAATAACTCTGACCATTTCTCTAAGTTGGCTAATGTCATATCTAAGTCTGTCCTGTTTTTCACAGTTACCCTTACGTGGTGACTTCTGTCATGTGATGTTCACTTGTGTGGACATCTGTTGCTTTTAACACTCCCCAATTCCCCATTCTTGGTGTAGAGCTCATTTTTGCTTTGAGGTACCATCCCTCTCACTGCATGGGAGTCTTGGTGGCACTGTCAGTCAAAAAACCCTGACTTTCCTTGCCCAACAGATGGGCTTGTGCAGTTGGACACTCTCTCCATAGAATTTCCATCTTGAGCATTGCACTGAAGAACAGAAAACAGTTGGTGGAAATTTATCCCAGAGGCAGAGTCCCACTGACTTCAGTCTCAGGCTCTGCCTGGTCCCTGTCTTTCTCAATGTCTACTTCTTTGACTTTCTCTTGACTCTGTGAGGCATTTTCAAATCCATTTGTTTTAGTTTAATTGTCCAGAGTTATATTCTGTTGTTTGCCTCCAAAGAACCTAACTGATGTGTTTCTCTTAGGTTCAGCTTCATTCCACAAACATTTACTAAGCTTGGAATTTTGCACTTGCTCTAGGGAGGTCCTGGTGGCCCAACTCCTGTAAACTCCTGGGGCCTGGTGGAGGGACAGAAAAGAAGCAAGTCTTTCTGCCTTTTACTCACATGTCTTTCAGAGCATGGCAGAGCCAATGCCCAGGTCTACCATGAGGGTTCAGCACTTGCACACCCAGGAAACAGTGAAGGGCACAGTGATCTTGGCAGAGACAGAACTGCAGGGGGTAGGTAAGGCAGATGCCATCCAAGTACAGGAGCTCGACAAACTTTTACAAGCTGTGCAAGGCAGAGGGGATCAGGAAAAATTCACACACAGACACCAGCAGGCTCTGGAGGACCCATGGGGGTTAGTCGGGAGATCATTCAGGCCAGAGCATGAGGCAGAAATTGGGAATAGATAAAATTGCTTCCAATAACCCCCTAATTGCCAGAGAATATAGCAAGGTGCTAAGAAGCTATCTAGTAGAAATGATTGTATACATGTCTTTAGGCACTAGAGTCTCACTCGAGTGGCAAGAGTCTCACTCTCTATGAAGGGCATGAAGGTGCCAAGACCTACGGAGAAGATGGTGGATTCATGTTCTCCATCTCAACTCCTTCACAGACACCTATTCAATGAGTTGGGTGGTGGGTGAAACTGCCTGCACTATTTATTTATTTATTTACTGAGACAGGATTTCACTCTATTCCCAGGGCTGGAATGTAGTGGCACAATCCTAGCTTGCTGTAGCCTTGAACTATTGGGCTCAAGTGATCCTCCCACCTCAGCCTCCCAAGTAGCTAGGAATACAGGCATGTGCCACTATGCCCAGCTTGCCTGCCCCTTAAGGACTCTTTGTCTTTTTGAGAACTAAACTCTTACTTTTTTTCTTCTCTTGCACAAATTCCTATCTCAGGGGCCTGGGAAGTCGTGCCCTACAGAGCATAAAGTCTCATCAGGAGGGTTTTATTTAACCCTATATATGTGACTTGCTTTCAGATCTGACTCTGGCATAACATCACATAACAGATAAGGAAATCAAAATATCATAATCCCAAATATATTTTCCTTGCCATATCTTGAAATAGCCCTGCAAAGTTGTTTCTTGTTGGGGAAAAAAATCTACATTCTGTAGAGAACCCCCTTCCCTTTCCAGGCCTTTTTCTTCAAATCCAGGAGAGAATCAACTAAGTCTGGTATCTTTTAAGTCTGAAAAGAAACATTTACAGTCTATTCTCTCTGAAGCTTGCTACCTGGAGGCTTTGTCTGCATGATAAGAACCTTGGTCTTGGCAGTGGCTCATGACTGTAATCCCAGCACTTTGGGAGGCTGAGATGGGCAGATCACCTGAGGTCTGGAGTTCCAGACCAGCTGGACCAACATGGAGAAACCCCATCTCTACTAAAAATACAAAATTAACCAGGCATGTTGGTGTACGCCTGTAATCCCAGCTACTTGGGAGGCTGAGGCAGGAGAATTGCTTGATTCCGGGAGGCAGAGGTTGTAGTAAGCCGAGATGGCAACACTGCACTACAGCCTGGGCAACAAGAGTAAAACTCCATCTCAAAACAAAAAAAGAAAAAAGAAAAAAAGAACCTTGGTCTCCACAGTCTTAACCCAGAAAAATATATAAAACCTAGTTGTGGCTCAACCACCTTGGACACATATTCTCAGCGTCTCTTGAGGGTTGTGTCATGGGTCATGGTCACTAGGATTTGGCTCAGAATAAATCTCTTCAAATATTTTACAGAGTTTGACTGTTTTCGTCAACACTTTCATAATTGAATTCACATGAGGTCAGAGAGTGTGTGCTGTTTATATTGGAAAAACTACTAAATTGAAATTCAGGAGACCTGAAATAACTCAGCCTCTACCCCTAAGTATTTAGGTCACTTTACTTCCCTGAACTTTATACGCCTCATCTATAAAATGGAGATACACTCTTTACCTGCTAGAAGGTAGGGGCTGGATCTGATGGTCTCTGAAAATCTACAATCATAAAACACTAACCACATGGAACTAATTTTATCAAAAATAGAAAAAAAACCCCACTGCTTTTAAGGGACATAAGGCAGATGAAACATTAGTGCCATGTTACTCTGATACTTAAAAAGTCTTTAATCATATCTCATTGCCTACAGGAAAGAGTTACAAACTTGATCCTGGGATTCAAAGTCCACTGGACTTCAGGTCCAGTGGTTCTAACTGTCTGGCCCTGTTACAACGTTGAGAATATTGTTCCTCCCTCTGTCTCCACCTTCCTGTGCTTGATGTTGTAACCATTCCAGAGAATGTCTGAAGCATGCAATACACCTTCAAACTCCATGCCTTTCCATGTGCTATTCCCTCTGCTAAGAAGGCTCTTTTCCTCCCTTTGTAATCTGTGATATTTCTGCTCATTGTTCAAGTTCCTGAGGCTCCTGTAATGCCTCCTGTCCCCTGGTCATAATTAATCCTCCTTTTGAGTTCCTATAACACCAGTCCTCATCCATGTCACAGAGACTCTCACATGGAATGTGAATTGGTGTGTGTGCATCAGCGTTTCCGTGAAGCTAGGGATTGTGGCCGAATCATGTCAGGATTCCTTGTACCTGGTACTCTATCTTCAAGACAGAGTGGTAGATGGGCTGTGATAAGGATGAGGTCATGCCTGGAAACCACTTATGACATGGGAAACACTCAGTGAATACATACTATTCTTCTTTCTTCTTTATTATTATTATTATTATTATTTTTTGAGACAGAGTCTTGCTCTGTCACTCACGCTGGAGTGCAGTGGCACAACCTGGGCTCACTGCAACCTCCACCTCCTGAGTTCAAGCGATTCTCATGCCTCAGCCTCCTGAGTAGCAGGGATTACAAGTGTGTACCAACACAGCTGGTTAATTTTTGTATTTTTACTAGAGATGGGCTCTCACCATGTTGCCCAGGCTGGTCTCGAACTCCTGACCTCAAGGGACCTGCCCACCGTGGCCTTCCAAAATGCTGGGATAACAGGTGTGAGCCACTGCACCTGGACTTACTCTTCTTCCTCCTCCTTCTTCTTCTTCTTATTATCATACATATATATGTTTTTTGAGATGGAGTCTCGCTCTGTCACCAAATCTAGAGTACAGTGGCATAGTCTCGGCTCACTGTGACCTCCACCTCCCAGGTTCAAGTGATTCTTCTGCCTCAGCCTCCCGAGTAGCTGGGACTGCATGAATGCACGCACCACCACGCCTGGTTAATTTAGTAAAGATGGGGTTTCATCATATTGGCCAGGCTGGTCTCAAACTCCTGACCTTGTGATCCACCCGCCTCGGCCTCCCAAAGTGCTGGGCAAGCCCGGCTTCTTCTTCTTCTTCTTCTTC
>NW_012122932.1:5736793-5758697 GCF_000951035.1 Colobus angolensis palliatus
AGCTGGGATTACAGGCACCTGCCACTATGCCTGGCTAATTTTTGTATTTTTAGTAGAGACAGGGTTTCACCATGTTGGCCAGGCTGGTTTCGAACTCCTGACCTCAGATGATTCGCCCACCTCGGCCTCCCAAAATGCTGGGATTACAGGTGTGAGCCACCATGCCTGGCCTCCTCTTATTATTATTAATGATGGGTATGAACTACCCAGAAAGCAAAATCCAAGTTATCTCATTATGTTTTTCTAAGTCTTTATTCTTTATAAATTAGATCAAGAATGTAGATTTCTGTTCTTTGGGGCCATTGACTTACAGTAGCCAATAATTAATTAGGGGTCACACACAAGAAAAAAGAAGTATGTTGGTTTAGATTTTTTATTTAAAGAAAGAGGAATGACATGAATGGGATTTGCATTTCCAGGGGGAAGGTAATAACTTAGTGAGTCACTTCTATGTGGCAGGCACCGTGCTAAGCTCTTTACTTGGATTTATATTGTTTGACTACAACCCTATGAAACAGGCACTGTTACCCCATTTTACAGATAAGGAAGCTGAGCCTTTGACAGGTTAAGCAATATTCCCAAGTTCATGAAGCTAGCAAATGAGGAACATGAACTTGGACCCAAGTCTCACTGACTTCAGAAGTCACACTCTTAAGCATTCTGTAAAGGCTCAGCTAGGCCACCTCTCCTTTCATCTGAGTTCTCTGTGACCCACCATCCCTGGGATATTAGTGATGCTAATTGTATGCTTATGGACCATAAGCACTCTGGACAGAGCAGTGTGAGTCCACATGGACTTCTCTGTGGGCCTGGTACAATTAATAGCAATTACCACCCAATCTCATTTGTGGAGTTTATAAAGCACTTTCATTCCCGATACTGCACATGATCGTTATACCAGCTCCTGGCTCCACGTAGACAGCTCAGCTGAAGCTCACACTTAAAACTTCCCACCTGTGCCTTTAAGGACCAAACACTGTCTGTTGTATTCACCCCACACATACCCACAGAGCCCATTCCCAGTGATGATGTTAACATAAGAGCACAAAGTGGGGAGTGAAACAAGAAGGGTTTGTGTGCCTGAGAACCTGAGTGCTTTTGGAAAGTCAAGATGGTGAGCAAAAGGCAGAAGAAGCTGCTAGCCACTCTATAGTGATATCCCACTCACCACCCTTTTCAATGATTCCCACATCTTGCCTGACTTACTGAGAAGTGGTAGGAATATCAAATGGGTAGGACACAGTGGCTCATGCCTGTAATCCCAGCACTTTGGGAGGCCAAGGCGGGTGTTCGAAACCGGGGCCAACATGGTGAAACCCCGTCTCTACTAAAAATACTACATTAGCCGAGCATGGTGGTGCATGCCTGTAGTCCCAGGTACTTGGGAGGCTGAGGCAAGAGAATCGCCTGAACCTGGGAGGCAGGGGTTGCAGTGAACCGAGATCACGCCATTGCACTCCAGCCCGGGCAACAAGAGCAAAACTCCAACTCAGAAAACAAAACAAAACAAAACAAGTCAAATGACTGTGGCCTCCAGATTTAACTAAAATTATTACATGTGGCTGGGCACAGTGGCTCATGTCTAATCGCTGTGCTTTGGAAGGCCGAGGTAGGAGGATCGCTTGAGTCCAGGAGTTTGAGAACAGCCTGAGCAACATGGTAAAACCCCATCCCTACAAAATATTATAAGAATTAGCCAGGCGTGGTGACATGTGCCTGTAGTCTCAGCTACTCAGGAGGCTGAGGTGGGAGGATAGCTTGAGCCCAGGAGGTTGAGGCTGTAGTAAGCCAAAGTCGCACCACTGCACTTCAACCTGGGTGACAGAGTGAGACCCTGTCTCAAAAGAAAAAATTATATATGGGTAGTCATTGGATTAACTGACCCAGCAACCATTGCCCCTGAGTTAACAGGAATCACCCTATACCTCTGCCTCCGAGTAGCTTCATGTCCCACGGCTGAGGACTATCATCATTATTATAATTTTTGTCACAGAAAATGGCAATTAGAATGTACAAGCTGGTGTCTTTGCAGGAGTTCAGTTTGTACGCTCAGTCCACCAGGAGGAGCACCATCCCCATTTCGGGTGTAAGGTGACCCACAGTAACGCAGGTGTGTGGGCTGAAATAAAATTTTGGATTCCTTTTGCTTGGGGTGTTAAGAAGAAAGTATCATATATATCAGAATATATAGCAGCTCCTGACCAAAGGATGGAAAAGGAGTAGATACTGTACTGGAACCAGGACTAAAGAAACCTGTTTCCTTATTTGTGGTTTGAGTTAGTTGTCTAGAAAAAGCTCCAATTGCTCGTCCTTTATTCCAGCCCCAGCTGTTCATGATCTGTGATTCTGTAATGTGTGAGCATCAGTTCCCAATAACTCAGTCTTGTCAAAGGAGAACTAAAAGGAAAACTGTTTAAAAAGAGCAACAGGGGAAGACCAGAGAAGAATTTGAGTGGGGAATGAATTGGTCTGGGAGCTGGTGGGTGAGGGTGCAAGCCCTGGCTTTGGAATTTAACATATGCTCTTGGACAGCCATGTCACTTCTCACCCTTGGTTTCATTATCTGTGCATGGATGTGGGCACCACTTCAAAATAAGGATAAAATTGTGATCACTTGATTTTGGAATATTTCAGACTTACAGAAATGTTGGAAGAGTAGTATGAAGAATTCCCATGTACTTTTTGCCAGTTCCCCAAAGATTAGCACATTTGCTTCATCATATTCTCCTTCTTGCTCTGCATGTGTGTATTTTAATGTGTATATATATATGTGTGTGTGTAAATATATATATACATATATATTTTGTTTTTGTTTTTGTTTTCGACAGTCTTACTCTATCACCCAGGCTCAAGTACAGTGGTGCGATTTCGGCTCACTGCAACCTCTGTCTCCCAGGTTCAAACGATTCTCCTGCCTCAGCCTCCTAAGTAGATAGGATTACAGATGTGTACCACCACACCTGGCTAATTTTTGTATTTTTAGTAGAGACAGGGCTTCACCATGTTGTTCAGGCTGGTCTCGAACTCCTGACCTCAGGTGATCTGCCCACTTTGACCTCTCAAAGCCCTGGGATTATGGGCGTAAGCCACCGTAATGTACATATATATTTATATCCCCATACATATATGTTTGAGGGATGTGTGTATTTTTTCTGAGCTATGTAAGAATAACTCGGATTTATTTTAAATACTTTGTTCTTTTTGAGATTTCATTCGAAAGGTTCAGAGGATAAGAAATATTTGAAAACTACTGCTAGACTCCTTTTAGTGCTGACTTTTAGTAATTTTTCTCATGCTGGATTAAAATAGCTGTAGCACCCAAATATGCTGATGAGGCCATACTCAATTAAATAGTAATTTTTAACATGAAAATAATAGTGTGTCAATAGGGTGACTTGTTGGTAGGGATTGTCATACAGAGATTTTCAGTTCTCTCATTTTACAGATGAATAAAATGAGACCCACTGAAAAGAGAAGATTTGCCCAACATTCCACAACTTTCAGATATTTTCTCTAGCACATTAGCATATTTTGCATACATATAGTAAGGGATCATGAAGCAAAATAATAATAATCATTGTTTACTTTGTGCCTGGCAATGTGCTAATCATTTTGCCTTCCTTATTTCTTTGAGTTGTTGCAACATCCATGCTTCGTAGGTATTATAATCCCCATTTTACAGATGAGAATGAGGCTCAAAGAGGCTCTTGTTTATTTATTTAATTTACGACTTTTAAATTTGGGGGTATATGTGCAAGTTTGTTACATGGGTATATTATGTGATGCTGAGGTTTAGGGTATGAGCGATCCCATAACCCAGGTAATGATCACAGTACCCAATAGATGGTTTTTCAACCCTTGCTCCCCTTCCTCCCCCGTCTAGTAGTCCTCAGTGTCTACTGTTCCCATCTTTATGTCCATGAGTACCCAATGTTTAGCTCCCACTTATCAGTGAGAATATGTGGTATTTGGTTTTCAGTTTTTGCATAAATTTGCTTAGTATAGTGGCCACAGCTGCATCCATGTTGCTGCAAAGGATGATTTCATTCTGTTTATGGCTGCATAACATTCCATGGAGTATATATACCACTTTTTAAAAATCCAATTCACAATTGATGGACATCTAGGTTGATTTCATGTCTTTGCTGTTGTGAACAGTGCTGTGATGACCATGTGCATGCAAGTATCTTTTTGGTAGAATGATTTATTTTCCTCTGGTATACACCCAGTAGTGAGATTGCTGACTCGAATGGTTGTTCTATTTTTAATTTTTTGAGTAATCTACAAACCGCTTTCCACAGTGACTGAACTAATTTACATTTCCACCAACAGTGTATAAGTATCCCCTTTTCTCCACAGCCTTGCCAATATCTGTTTTTTGGTTTTTTTTGTTTTGGTTTGGTTTTTTACTTTTTTGTAGTAGCCGTTCTGACTGATGTGAGATGGTAACTCTTTGTGGTTTTGATTCACATTTCTCTGATTAGTGATGTTGAGCATTTTTTCATGTTTGGTGGCCACTTGTATGTCTTCTTTTGAGAAGTGTCCGTTCATGTCTTTTGCCTACTTTTTAATGGGGTTATTTGGTTCTTTTGCTTGTTGAATTGTTCAAGTTCCTTACACATTCTGGATATTAGATCTTTGTTGGATGCATCGTTTGTGAATATTTTCTCCCATTCTGTAGGTTGTTTGTTTATCCTGTTGACAGTTAATTTGGCTGTGCAGAAGAAGCTCTTTAATTTAATTAGGTATCACTTGTCAATTTTTGTTTTTGTTGTAATTGCTTTTGAGGGCTTAGTCATAAATTATTTGTCAAGGCCAATGCCTGGAATGGTATTTCCTAGGTTTTCTTCTATGATTTTTATAGTTTCAGGTCCTACATTTAAAGCTTTAATCCATCTGGAGTTAATTTTTGTATATAGTGGTAGGTATGGAGTCCAGATTTATTCTTCTGCATATGGCTAGCCAGTTATCCCAGCACCATTTATTTATGGAATAGGGAGCCCTTTCCCCATTCCTTAATTTTGTCAACTTTGTCAAAGATCTGTTGGTTGTAGATGTGAGGTTTTATTTCTGGGTTTTCTATTCTTTTTTTTTTTTTTGAGACAGAGTCTTGCTCTGTCACCCAGGCTGGAGTGCAGTGGCCTGATCTCAGTTCACTGCAAGCTCCGCCTCCCAGGTTCCCGCCATTCTCCTGCCTCAGCCTCCCAAGTAGCTGGGACTACAGGCGCCCGCCACCTCGCCCGGCTAGTTTTTTGTATTTTTTAGTAGAGACGGGGTTTCACTGTATTAGCCAGGATGGTCTCGATCTCCTGACCTCGTGATCCGCCCGTCTCGGCCTCCCAAAGTGCTGGGATTATAGGCTTGAGCCACCGCACCCGGCTGGGTTTTCTATTCTGTTTCATCGGTCTATGTGTCTGTTTTTATACCAATACCATGATGTTTTTATTACTGTAACCTTGTAGTGTAGTTTGAAGTCAGGTAATGTGATACCTCCATCTTTTTTCTTTTTGCTCGGGATTGCTTTGGCTACTTGGGCTCTTTTTTGGTTCCAGATGAATTTTAGAATAGATTTATCTAATTCTGTGAAAAATGACATTTGTAGTTTATAGGAATAGCATTGAATCTGTATATTGCTTTTGGCAGTATGGCCATTTTAATTATATTGACTCTTTAATCAACTCCCTTAAGAGCTCCCTTAAGGAGTTGCTGCACCCCAGAGATGTTGGTATGTTGTGTCACTGTTTTCATTTATTTCAAAGAATCTTTTGATTTCTGCCTTAATTTTGTTGTTTACCTGATATGGTTTGGATTTGTGTCCCCACTTAAATCTCATGTTCAATTGTCATCCCCCCCAGTGTTGAATGTGGGGCCTGGTGGGGGTGATTAAATCATGGGGGTGAATTTCTCATGAATGGTTTAGTACCATCCCCTTGGTACTATTCTTGCAATAGTGAGTTAGCTCTCGCAAGATCTGGTCATTTAAAAGTGTGTGGCACCTCCCCCTGCTCCCAGAACCAAGCTCATGCTCTTGCCATGTGACCTGCCTGCTCCAGCTTTGTCTTCTGCCATGAGTAAAAGTTCCCTGAGGCCTCCTGAGAAGCAATGTACAGCCTGCAGAACCATAAGCCAATGAAACCTTTTTTCTTATAAATTACCCAGTCTCGGGTATTTCTTTATAGCAATGCAAGAAAGGGCTAATACATTACCCAAAAGTCATTTAGGATCATAGTTTCCATGTAATTGTGTGATTTTGAGATATCTTCTTGGTATTGATTTCTATTTTTATTCCACTGTGGCCCAAGAGTATGCTTGGTATAATTTCTGTTTTTTAAAGTGTATTGAGACTTGCTTTATGGCCAAGCATGTGGTTGATCTCAGAGTATGTGCCATGTGCAGATGAGAAGACTGTATATTCTGTGGTTGTTTGGTGGATTATTCTGTAGATGTATATAAGGTCCAATTGGTCAGGGGTCAAATTTAAGTCCAGAATTTGTTAGTCTTCTCCCTTGATGATCTGTCTTACACTAAGTGGGGTATTAAAGTCTCCCACTATTACTGTGTGGCTAAGTGTTTTCATAGGTCTGGAAGTACTTGTTTTATGAATCCAGGTGTTCCAATATTGGGTGTGAATGTATTTAGGATAGTAAGTCTTCTTTTTGAATCAAACCCTTTATCATTATGTAATTCTCCTCTTTGCCCCTTTTTTTTACTGCTGTTGGTTTTAAGTCTGTCTTATCTGATATTAGAATAGTGATCCTTGCTCTTTTATGTTTTATGTTTGCGAGATAGACCTTTCTCCATCTCTTTATTTTGAACCTATGTGTGTCCTTACATGTGAAATGGGTCTCTTGAAAACAGTGATGTTTAAGTCTTAATTTTTTTATCCAACTTCCCATTTTGTGCCTTTTCAGTGAAGTGTTTAGACTGTTGACATTCAAGGTTAATATTGATAGGTGAGATTTTGATCCTGTTGTAATGTTGTGAGCTGATTACTTTGTAGCCTTGATTCTGTAGTTGTTTTATAGGGTCTGTGGGAGATGTAGTTAAGTGTGTTTTTGTGGTAGCTGGTATCATTCTCTCATTTCCATGTTTAGAACTCACTTAAGGATCTCTTGTAAGGCTGGTCTAGTGGTAACAAATTCCCTTAGTGCTTGCTTTTCTGGATAATATTTTATTTCTCCATTGCTTATGAAACTTAGTTTGGAGGAATATGAAATTCTTGGTTGGAATTTCTTTTCTTTAAAAATACTGAAAATAGGCTGCCAATCTCTTCTGGCTTGTAAAGTTTGTGGTGAGAAGACTACTGTTTAGCCTGATGGGATTTCCTCTTTGTAAGTGATCTCATTCTTCTCTAGCTGCCTTTAAGATTTTCTCTTTCTCATTGACCTTGGAAAGTTTGATGACTGTGTGTCTTGTACAGTATCTTGCAGGGGTTCTCTGAATTTCTTGCATTTGCACGTAGACTTCTCTAGTGAGATTGAGGAAATTTTCATTGACTCTGTCCTCAAATATATTTTCCAAGTTACTTACTCTCTCTCCTTCTCTCTCAAGAATGCCAATGAGTTGTAGGTTTGGTCTCTTTACATAAGCCCATATTTCCCAAAAACTTTGTTCAGTTTTTAAATTCTTTTATTTTTGTTGGACTGGGTTGATTTGAAGGACTGGTCTTAAAGCTCTGAAATTATTTTTTTAGCTTGGTCTAGTTTGTTATTAAGGCTTTCAACTATATTTTGAAATTCCTGTAGTAAATTTTTCAATTCCACAATAATTTAGTTCCTTCTTAATATGGCTATGTTGTCTTTCAACTCTTGAATTGCTTTACTGACTTCCTTGGGTTGAATTACTACTTTCTCTTAAGTCTCTCTCTCTCTCTCTTTTTTTTTTTTTTTTTGAGACAGGGTGTTGCTTTGTCACCCAGGCTGGAACACAATGGCATGATCATGGCTCACTGTAGCCTCAACCTCCCTGGCTGAACAATCTGCCTGCCTTGGCCTCCCAAAGTTCTAGGATTACGGGTACGAGCCACTGCACCCAACACCTCTTGAATCTCATTCAGCTTTCTTGTCATTCTATATCCGTCATCTCAGACATTTTAATCTAGTTAGGATCCTTTGCTAGGGAGCTAGTGTGAACCTTTAGAGATAAGAAAATACTCTGGCCTTTCTCATGCTGATTCCTTCTCATTTTAGGGGGCTGGTGTTTCTTTATCTTTTTGAATTTGCTGTTATTTGGACGAGGCTTTTTGTTTCTGTGTTCTTTTTCACTCTTGGGGTTTGACTGTAGTATATCGTGTATAGTTGATTGGCTTCATTTCTGTCTGCTTTTAGAGGGCCAAGGCTCTGTTTGGTTTCCTTAGTTTTGGTTATTTACCTGCATTGGGTTTTACAGGTGTTGCTTGGTGAAGAAATTTATCTTTGTTTGCTAGTATAATTTAGGCTACAATCCAGTAGATAGTGCTTAAGAGTGAGGGCTGACAGATAGGCTGTTACTCAAATGCGTGCCTCTTTTGTGTTTCAGTGCCTTTGCAGCAGCACTATAGGAAAGGAGGATGAGAGGGTAAAAGATGATCCCTTCAGCAAGTCTCTTCCTGGGCATTAGGAGTTCCCCCTCCAATCACTGGTGCTGCACATGCATTTCCTTAGCCCCAAGAAGGGCCCTGGCAGTTAGCACACCTTCCTCTCTTGGGGTGGCTTGAGCTGAAGGTTAGGTCACCAGGAAACCTGCAGGTCCCTAGAAACCTGCAGTTCCTCTGAGCTTGGCAGAGTCAGAGCAGGCTGTGAAGTATGTCTGTGGATTCAGAGAGATTTTAAAATAACTGTCCAAGATCCAATAGCTTGAAAGGATGAAAGAAACGTATTCAAATCCATGCCGTCAGGCTCCAGAGCCAGTACTCTTTATCTACCCCATGCACCTTCTTCACTCTGCATAGGGGATGGGGGCACTCACTCCATCTCAAACCTTACCACTTCAATACCTTCAAAGGCAAAGACAGTTGTCCCAAAGAACAGGGACTAGGTCTTCCAGTTTGCCACTAGGGGCAGACTGCTGGAGTCTGGGATTTCTTGAAAGAGAAACACAGGAAAAATGGTAATGGTTACCATAAAACTGGACTTGAGAAAACCCAGTGGAAATAAAGCAAACAGCAAAACAGCCAGCTAGCAGAGCTCCACAATGGGTTCAACTTTCTGCTGACCTTCATCCTTTGGTGGATGGACTTTGTTTCTTTAAGAAGACAGCAGCAGCAGGAAACCCTTAGACTCAGAGGGGAATCGAGAGTGAGAGGGGCTCAGTTCTAGGGCTGAAATAACCACACAAGCATCTGAACCTCAGTTTCTCCATGTGTATAATTCAGTGGGGTATTGGGTCTGGGGATGGAAGTTGGCCTTCTGCCCTCTGCCATTCTCTGGAGCCAATGTTTGGGGTTAGTGAGAGAACAAGAATACTGGATGACCAGAGATGCTTAGGAAAGGAGAAGGAAGGTCCTTAGAAATCCTGTGGTCTGATGCGTCATTTTACACATGGGAACCTGTTAGGAAGGCTAACAGTGATTATCATAATAAAGTTCCTCCTCTAATAAGATAATATAAGCAGTGAATATTTCTTAGGTTCTTGTGATGGGCCAGGCACTGTGCTAGTGCTTTAAATGCATGGTTTAATTCTTGCCACAATGTTACAAAGCAGGGATTATTATCTTCATTTTAAGGATAAGGAAATCAAGGCTCACGGTCACTCTAGCTTTAGGTTCTCTTCCCATAAAGTAAGAAAGTTGAACTAAAACAGCATATCTTCAGTCATTTATTGTATTTTTCTCATCAAGTCACTGTTTTTTTGTTTTTGTTTTTGTTTTTTTGTAGTTGTTTTTTGAGACGGAGTCTCACTCTGTCACCGAGGCTGGAGTGCAGTGGTGCGATCTTGGTTCACTGCAACTTCTGCCTCCTGGGTTCAAGTGATTCTCCTGCCTCAGTCTCCCAAGTAGCTGGGACTACAGGCACACACCACCACACCTGGCTAATTTTTGTATTTTTAATAGATACAGGGTTTCACCATATTAGCCAGGCTGGTCTTGAACTCCTGACCTTGTGATCTGCCCGCCTTGGCCTCCTAAAGTGCTGGATTACAGGCATGAGCCACCGTGCATGGCCAAGTCAGTGGTTTTAACATTAGATTAATTTTACAAAGAAGCATTATAATGCAATTCTCTCCATTTCCATTAATAGAAGAGAACATATATACATACATACTACAAATACATAATTAAGAAAACAAACATTGTATGTTCCCTCCCCAAATTTATTACACACACCACCAAAGGCATGGAAATGCACCTTGAAAAACCACTGAATTAAATGACTTGTAAGTCTAGCCCTATATCTGTTTCTGTAAGAATGCAGAATTCTGGAGTCTGGTGAGGCCTGACAGCTGGAGAACAATGCTTTTAAAGAGATATTCAGTCATGAAAAGACACACCAATAAAAATCCACTTGCAAACAGGATGACCTCCAGGATATTTATAGCAACTGATTTCCAGGAAGGATTTGTTTGTTTGTTTGCTTTTTCTGTCTGAGAACAGTTAGAAACCTTTCCAACCAGGAAAGTGGTAAGTGAATGACTTCTCCTTGGAGTGAAACATGGTGAGGGTGGATTTTCTTTTCTTTTCTTTTTTTTTTTCTTCTTCTTCTTCTTTTTTTTTTTTGACAATGTCTCACTGTGCTGCCCAGGCTGGAGTGCAGTGGTGTGATCATGGCTCATTGCAGCATCAACCTCCCAGGCTCAGGGTGATCCTCCCACCTCAGCCTCTGGAGTAGCTGGGACTACAGATGCATGCCACTACACCTAGCCAATTTTTTGTGTGTTTTTGGTAGAAACAGGGTTTCGCCTTGTTTTCCACTTTGGTCTTGAACTCTTGGGCTCAAATGATCCACCGGCCTCAGCCTCCCAAAGTGTTAGGATTACAGGCATGCGTGAGCCACTGCATCTGGCTGGGGTCAGGGTGGGGGGATAGATTTTCATTGTTGCTCAGGCAAGAGGGCCCTCAGGAGGCAAAGACTATCTGAGGAGTTTGCATCAAGCCTCCTTTTACTTGCATTGCTTTTGACTATCAAAAAGAAGAAACAGTGACAGTTATTTGATCTCAGTGCTCGATCTCCAAAACACTGATAACCAAGTGTTCAACAGTGTTTTGGTCCCCCGCATTACTGAGGGCGTGGAAACCACAACATACATGTACAAAGTGCTTTGGAGCTTTTGACTCAAAATGTGGGCTATGAAACAGCAGCATCAGCATCAGCTAGAGGCTTGTCAGGTATGCAGAATCTCAGGCCCCACCCTGGACCTCCTGACTCAGAATCTGCATTGTAACAAGGCCCCCAGGAAATCTGTGTGCACATCAGACTTTCACTAGTTCGATTCTGCTGGTCCAAAGGCCACACTCTGCAAAGCAGAGATTCAGAGCAGCCATCTCAATACTTGACTGATCATCTAAACCAGCAGGGGAAATGTATTTCTACAGAAAGATTCCTGGGTTCTGAATTCCAAAGATTCATATCCAAGACAACCAAAGCAGAACCTGGGAATCTGTTATCAAGCAAAATCTCAAGGTGATTCTGACGCTCATCCAGATTTTGGGGAAATAACAACTTGCATTTATTTAGGGAGCACTCACTATATACTAGGGAAATCCTAAGCTCTTTACATGTATAAATCCATTTGATCTTAACAATAGGTTTCGGAGATAGGTATTGGCATTGTCTCCTTTTCCACTTGGGAAAACTGAGGCACAGAGATAACTTGCCAAAGTTTGAAATAGTAGAGCTGTAATCAGATTTCAGGCAACTTCGTTCCAGAGTAGAGTTTCTCAACCTTGGCACTATTGACATTCAGGGCCAGATAATTCCTGGTTGGGAGGGGCTGTCCTGTGCTTTGCAGGCTGTTTTACAGTATCTCTTGCTTCTATCCACCCTGCCCAGTTATGACAACCAAAAATGTCTCCAGCAATTGCCAAATGTCCACTGGAGAGCAAAGTCTTTTCCAGTTAAGAACCACTGGTCTAAAGTCTATGCTTGTACCCACTCTGCTGACTCTAAGAACTACTGTGTTCTCACTTGCAGTTTTACACCAAAACAGCCCATCAAGAGAGAAGTTATTAGCCTTATTTTAAAAGTGTGACTTATCCAGGGTCACAGAGCTCATAAGTGGCAAAGCTAGGACTCATATCCACATTTCAAACCTGTCCTTTGATTCTCACCCATGGTGGGTGTCAGGAGGAAGATTTGTGCCTCATAAATCAGCAAAGTTGAAGGAGAAATATTTACTCCTGATTTCTCTTATTCTTCAAGGCTTTGTCATGGATACCTGCAGGATGATCTGCTCAGCAACCGTCCCCCACGTTCCTTAAATGACCTGAACCCCGTCTGTATCAGGTATAGTTTCTATTGGTATTGCCCCCAACTGTAGGAGGTTGATCCAGGGACGGCACCTGACCCGAGCTGAACCAATGAATTCCTTTCCTGAAATTTTGAGACCTGAGAGAACATCAGATTAGTCTCCTTCTGGTGGCTAAATTGTAAAATGTAAAACTCAGAAGCTGTGGACAGAGCCAGCTCACATCGAGAGAGAGAGAGGTATAAAGCCAATACACAGAGCCAAACTGAGCAGAGGCGTTGGGAGTCCTAATGTGGGTCCACCCCTGGGTTGGTGTGACCTGAAAAGCCTGACTGCCTCAGGATCCTTTCAAGGGCTTGGCTGTTCCTTGACACCTCCTAGAATCTTTCTAATAGTCTCTTTTTCCCCCAGTTACTTCAACTTGAGTTGAACAAGGGTCCTTAGTACAGTTTTTCCCATGGATAAGAAAATACCTGCTTGTTGAAACAAAACAAAACCAAACCTCCTTCATAACATTAATGTGCTCTAAAAATCAGATGATCTGGGCAAAAACACTGATAACCAAGTTCCTACTATTTTAAATAGGAGAAATTGTGAGATGAACATCCATCCCAAATACTCAACCAATTCTTAGGACATAACTAAAACAAGCAAAATGCCAGTATGTAAGCAACAAACTATGACATTAGTCTATGAATGCTTGAAACTTGATACTAGGCTGGGTGTGGTGGCTCACGCTTGTAATCCCAGCCCTTTGGGAGGCTGAGACGGGCAGATCACGAGGTCAGGAGATTGAGACCATCCTGGCTAACTGGGTGAAACCCTGTCTCTACTAAAAATACAAAAAAATTAGCTGGGCGTGGTGGCGGGCAACTGTAGTCCCAGCTACTTGGGAGGCTGAGGCAGGAGAATAGCGTGAATCTGGGAGGCGGAGCTTGCAGTGAGCTGAGATCATGCCATTGCGAGACTCTGTCTCAAAAACAACAACAACAAAAAAACTTGATACTAAGCACAAATGAACATGGTTGTCACAAGAAATTGCTTTGTCTCTGGTCACATCCTCCACATCCTCTTTGTGGATGCTTGTTCTCTTTCCAAAGTATCTGTGTGGGTCCTAACATTTAACTAAATCTGCAAGGTAAGACAATGTAAAGAATGTCTCAAGACATTTCCCACAGGTTGTTTTGTTAAATATGTTATATTGTGTTTGGGGACAGAAATGTAAACATTTCCTATGTAAACATGGGGAAAAATTGTAGTGAGAGAGATATATTCATTCCCTGGAGTTTGGGCATTACGCAGAAATTTTCTGTGTGATAATTCCATATATATGTCAAACAATGCAGACACATATAAGAAAATAACAACCTGAACTTTCCCTCTGTAGAGGAAATCATTGACAGTCCGGAGGATGTGTTTCCAGGCTTTGTTCTATACACACACACACACATACACATACACACACACACACCCTTCTCAAGGCAACGGCATGGGGTGGGGAATCTACCTGGGGGAGGTGTTGGAGGATGAGGACGAGGCTTCCCAGTGTGGAGACTTTGTTCAGCACCGAGAAAGTAGGCAGGACACAGAGGCTCTGGAGGAACACCAGCAGCAAGCAGCACCAGCAAGGGAAATGTGAACACTGTGTAGATGTGGCATCCACGGTGGGTGTGGGAATCATCACCCTTCTGCCCTGGCAGTCAGCTATGATCTCTTCAGTTGTCTTGATCACCTATGGATAAGAAAGGATGATGTGAACCTTAGCTGCGACCTGCCTGCTCCCACCGTTGTGTCCTCCAGCCATTCCTGTCAATCTTCAGCCCTTAAAAGCACCAGCCTCTGGAGATTTTCTCACTCCTGAAAACCTTCTCTCCCAAGATTCCCTTCTTAGTGACTGCTCAGCCTTTAGAGACAATGTTCCCTCCAAACTCCATCAGGCCCCTACTCTTATAGCACCAGTCCATTGCCTCTATAGGGCTTATCATGCTTTGTAATTTTACACTAGCATGATTATTGCTAAATGTTTATCTTTCCCACTAGTATGTAAGTGTCTGAGGCAGGAACTTTATGTGGTTTGTTCACGGCTGTATTACCAGCACAGTGGCCAGCTCAAGGATAGATATTCAACATATATTGGTTGAATGAATTAATTCATTCATTGAAAGAGAGTAGTGAAATTCTGAACAGGGGCAGAGAGATGACCTAGGCGTCTTTTTTTTTTCCCCCAAATTATCTTTGGAGACTCTTTACAGAGTTTTTTGTATTGTTTGTGACAGCAATAACATAAAATAAAATAGAAATAACAAAAATATCTGTCTTTAAGGACTTGGTAAATGAATTATATACAGTGAGTCCATGATATATCATTAAGCATGGGAAAAAGCAAACAGCATATCAATATCATAGTCTGAAAAATTATTATATATGCATGTTTGAATATTTATAAAAAAATGAAAAACTATTCACATAACTTTTGCTTTTTTATTTTTTATTCCCTCATTTTACAGATGGTCACATAACTTTTAATGTGTGTTTTTGCAGAAGGAGAAATATATGGGGACCTTTGATATTTTATAGTCTCATGCTATTGTTTGATTTTGTTTAAGAAAGAGGTGTTGCTTTTGTGTTCTGAGGGGAAAAAACCAACCATATGCATTTTATATCACTCAAGAGACATCATAAAAAATAAATAAGAGTTTAAAATGAAGATGAAAGATGGGCCTGTAGATTCATTTCGGAAAGGTATATTATATATTGGCAGTAGATATTATATTTATTTATACACAGGATATATATGTATATACATACTTATGCAAACATAATATATTTATAAATGTAAGATCTAAGTGAACACGGTGCTTTGTGGCCTGCCTTAAGTGGCCACACCACTTGAATTTCTTCAAGCACTAGAATATATAGACCTATTTGCTCAAAATACACATATAAAAATAACTTGCTGAGTACTTACTTTGTTTTAAGAGCTCCAAAGGAACTTGTCTACTCTCTATGAGTTCACAGCCTAGCTATAAAGAAGACATAACTGTATTCAAGGAAAACTATAAATATATTTAAACAGTAGGATTAAATTAAGAAGAGAAAAATAAGGTAGTGATTCCATTGTGTGACTCAGGGAATGATACCCAGAGGAGGTGAGCATTTAGGATGGGTGTGATTTGGATACGTGGAGATGAGAGAGGAGAAGGGAGCATGTTACCTATAGGAAAAACAGCATAAGTAAGGGCTCAGTGTTGGGAAAATGCACCATCTATTTGAGAATGGTAGATAGAAAAAAATGTACCATCTATTTGAGAATGGTAGATGGCCCAGATGTGTTGAACATATAGAGAGAAGTAAAAGATCAGGCTGGAGGGCAGGAAGGGACCAGAGCACCTAGGATCTTGTGAGCCAGATTAAGGTATTTGGAATATATCTGGTCCAATAAGGAGATATTGAAAATTTTCAAGTTGAAAAAGTATCCTGTTTCATCTGTTGTTGCTCAGAGACAAGGACCTGAAATGTCCAAAGCAAAGATTGAATTTCACAGGCTTTCACGAACTTGGTTGATTTGGATGGAGCTGCTTAAAACTGAAGCTGGGCTATCTCGTGCCATCTTGTATTTCCGCTTGAGTTCTCTGCCCTGCTTGTTTAAGGTTATCTGTCAGAAACATCAGGAACACACAGCAGAAGCCCAGCTGGTCCACAGTCAGGAAGAACACAATGTCCCTGGGCATTGGGAGAAGACTGTCATAAAAAGAGGGAAGGGAAAGTGAGTATGTGGCCATCTGATGTGCTAGTGTTTTCAGCTACTGCCTTACCTCTCTTATCTGATGCCCTCACTTCTCACAGCCACAGGTAGAAGCCTGGCTTGTAGCCTCAGACCTCCTCCAGCTCCAGAAGGGGCAGGAATACCCTGGCAGGCTCATTACATTTATGTCCAGGTATGTTTCCAGGCAGAGCCTTTGCGTCCAGGTATGGAGTCAAGAGGGCCTGCCTTGATCTCCCTTCCTATCATCTACCACCCAACCTCATCTTCTTGGAGAGGGAGGGGCTTTGTTCTAAATTCTGACTGATTTGACTTTGACACTGAATACTCCGCTTGGTCTTGGCTGTCCCTTCCCCCATGGAAAAAATCAGCTTCCACTCTTGCTCCTCAATCTATGTCCCACACAGCAGCTAGACTGATCTTTTGAAGACTATTGATTTTATTATGTCCTTCCTATGCTTGGAAGCCTTCTGGGGCTTCCCTCTACTCTAGGAACAGCATTCTGATGTATTAACTTGCCTACAAGTCACTGAGTGGTTCAGCTCCGGCTGACCTTTCCATTCTTCCCTTCTACTTCTCCTCCGTGCTCTGCCAGTTCCTGCAGTCCTCTGAGCTCTTTCCACCTCACAGTCTTTTGCCGATACCTTTCCCTAGGAAGTTCTTCCCACCTCTCTTCAAAGGGCTGGCTCTCACTTACCCTTCAACTCTTAGCTTAAACTTCACCTCCTCAGAGAAGTTTTCACCACCTCTTTGCAGCTCTTATCCTAGTTCATAATTATACATTTGTGTCTTTTCTTATTTATTTTCTATCCCTATTGCAAGATCATAAAAATCCATTGAGGTAGAGATCATGTCTACTTTGTTTGTCTCTATTTTCCTAGCACCCAGGGTGATGCTCAGCCCATAGTGGTTACTCGGTTGATGTTTGTCCAATCAGTAGATGAATGAATTAAGGAGTGAATGAGGCCCTGTTTCTCTATGAATAGGCTGATATTCTAGAAAGTACACAGAGTCTATCTGACTTTGAGTCCCCACATGCTGCCTGGCATTCCCTAATGCCCAGGTTCAGGAACAATCTCAGGCATCCCAGCAGCCTCCTTATCCTGTCCTCTTTGTGCTTACATGCACCTCTTAGCTTCTCTGCCCTGCTTACTGCAGCCACTAGAGCTGGATGATCTCCACTGCCCAAGTCCTGGGGCCTAGCTTTCCTTGGACCTGGACTCTTACTGCTTTGATCACAAGTAAGAAAGTCAATAGAAGTGAGGAAATATGTTCCCAGAGCACTCCGAAGGACAGTTACAACACAATGTGGTGTCAAAATGTATTTCTTGTACATGATTGCTGGTAAATGCTTTATCAAAACTGGACCTTTGCTAAATTGACAATGATTTATTTTGCACTATGAGGTCAATATCAAAGAAATAACCTCATTGTTCAATCTGTTGCCTCCTAATAGCTAAAGACTAAAGTAAAAGAAGAGCTGGTGAAGAAAACAAAACAGCTCTGCTGTCAGGGTGTCAGGGTGTGTCCCCTGGCTGCTGAGATAGGTGATTACAAACTTCAGCTACCAGAATCTGTCCATCCACACTCAGGATAATCCAGGATGACCAGGTGATATGGTTAGATTTTGTGTCTCCACCCAAATCTCATCTTGAATTGTAAACCTCAAAATCTCCATAATCTCCACATGTCAAGGGGGAGACCAGGTGGAGGTAATTGAATCATGGGGGACATTTCCCCTGTGCTGTTCTCATGACAGTGAGTGAGTTCTCATGAGATCCTATGGTTTTATAACGGGCTCTTCCCCTCTTCACTTAGCACTTCTCCTGCCTGCTGCCTTGTGGAGAAGGTGCCTTGCTTCCTCTTTGCCTTCTGCCATGATTGTATGCTTCCTGAGGCCTCCCCAGCCATGCTGAACTGTGAGTCAATTAAACCTCTTTCCTTTATAAATTACCCAGTCGTGGGCAGTTCTTCATAGCAGCATGAAAATGAACTAATAGAGTAAATTGGTACTGAGGTAGTGGGGCACTGCTATAAAGATATCTGAAAATGTGGAAGTGACTTTGGAACTGGATAATGGCAGAAGTTGAAACAGTTTGGAGGGCTCAGAAGAAGACAGGAAGATGTAGGAAAGTTTGGAACTTCCAAGAGGCTTGTTGAATCGCTTTGACCAAAATACTGACAGTGATGTGGACAATGAAGTCCAGGCTGAGGTGGTCTCAGATTGTGATGAGAAACTTGTTGGGAATTGGGACACAGGGTACTAAGTTCTGCCACTGCACAATGCACCAAGGCCTTGGGCCCTACCCACGAAACCATTTTTCCTCCTAGGCCTAGGTTACTCTTGCTATGCTTTAGCAAACAGACTGGCAGCATTTTGCCCCTTCCCTAGAGATCTGTGGAACTTTAAACTTGAGAGAGATGATTTAGGGTATCTGGTGGAAGAAATTTCTAACAGCAAAGCGCTCAAGAGGTGACTAGGGTGCTCTTAAAAGCATTCAGTTTTATGCATTCATAAAGAGATGGTTTGGAATTGAAACTTATGTTTCAAAGGGAAGCAGAGCATAAAAGTTCAGAAAATTTGCAACATGACAATGCAATAGAAAAGAATAACCAATTTTGGTGGGGGGAATTCAAGCTGGCTGCAGAAATTTGCATAAGTAATAAGGAGCCAAATGTTAATCACCAAGTCAATGGGGAAAGCATCTCCAGGGCATGTCAGACATGTTCACGGCAGCCCCTCTCATCACAGGCCTGGAGGCCTAGGAGGGAAAAATGGTTTTGTGGGCCAGGCCCAGGGCCTTACAGCTTTGTGAAGTCTCAGGACTTGGTGGCCTGCACCCCAGCAATGGCTAAAGAGCTCAGGTCATTGTTTAAGAGGGTGCAAGCCCCAAGCATGGACAGCTTAAATATGGTGTTGGGCCCACAGGTGCACAGAAGTCAAGAATTGAGGTTTGGGAACCTCTGCTTAGATTTCAGAGGATGTATGGAAGTGCCTGGATGTCCAGGCAGAAATTTGCTGCAGAGGAGGGGCTCTCATGGAGAACTTCTACTAGGGCAGTGAGGAAGGGAAATGTGGGATTGGAGCTTCCACACAGAGTTCCCACTGGAGCACTGCCTAGTGGAGTTATGGGAAGACGGCCACCATTCTCCAGACCCCAGAATGGTAGATTAATTTACAACTTGCACTGTGCACCTGGAATAGCCACAGACACTCAAAACTAGCCCCATGAAAGCAGCCAGGAGGGGAGTTGTACCCTGTGAAGCCACAAGGGTGGAGCTGCCCAAGACCATAGGAACCTACCTCTTGCATCAGTGTGACCTGGATGTGAGAAATGGATTCAAAGGCGATCATTTCAGAGCTTTAAGGTTTGACTTCCCGGATGGATTTTGGACTTGCATGGGGCCTGTAGCCCCTTTGTTTGGCCAATTTCTCCCTTTTGGAATCAGTGTATTTACCCAATGTCTGTACCACCATTGTGTCTAGGAAGTAACTAACTTGCTTTTGATTTTACAGGCTCTCATAGGTGGAAAGGACTTGCTTTGTCTTAGATGAGAATTTGGACTTAGGCTTTTGGGTTAATGATGGAATAAATTAAGACTTTGGGGACTGTTTGGAAGGCATGATTGGTTTTGAAATGTGAAAGGGACATGAAATTTGGGAAGGGCCAGGGTGGAATGATATGGTTAGGCTTTGTGTCCCCCCCTAAATCTCATCATGAATTGTAAACCCTATAATCCCCATAATCACCACATGTCAAGGGAGAGACCAGGTAGAGGTAATGTAGAGGTAATTGAATAATGGGGGCCATTTCCTCCATGCTGTTCTTGTGATAGTGAGTGGGTTCTCATAAGATCTCATGGTTTTATAAGGGGCTCTTTACCCCTTTACTTGGCACTTCTCCTGCCTGCCTCTATGTGAAGAAAGTGCCTTGTTTCTTCTTCGCCTTCTGCTGTGATTGTACGTTTCCTGAGGTTTCCCAAACCATGCTGAACTGCAAGTCAATTAAATCTCTTTCCTTTATAAATTATCCAGTCTTGGGCAGTTCTTTATAGCAGTGTGAAAAAGGACTAATACACCAGGAGTTGACCACATTTCGATAACACCTTTGCTCAGATCATGATTTTCAGCCTATCATGATTTGCTGTTTACCCCTGGGAAGTTTGCTTTCTGTCTTTAGGGCCTGATTTCCCCATCTGTACTTTCAGTAAGTTGGATTCCAGCAGCATCTGGCTGTGTCCCTGTAGGAATCCATCTGGACCCATGTACACATCTTGAGTCTTGGTTATTGTCCCATGGCTGTCTTGATTTTAGGACTGAAGAAAATTCTCAAGCTAACCACAGGAAATAGCAATTTCTGATATATTAATTTGTCCCCAGAAGCTGCCTTTGTTGTCAACAGTGTAAAGTAATTTCTTTAGGGCAGTGGTTCTCAAACTTTTGTGTGAATTAGAATCATCTGGATGTCTTGTTAAAATACAGATTTCTGGGTCCCATCCGCAGTTTCTGATCAGTATGTCTGGGTGGGGTTGAAGTATTTGCATTTCTAATAAGTTCCCAGGTGGTACTGATGCAGCTGGACTGGGGACCAACTTTGAGAACAACTCTTTAGGATATCTGAAAGTATTAATATTAATTAGAACTGTATTTCCAGAGGGACAGATACCAACATTGGACTACAGGATTTGTGGGACCTCAGCGGGATACATCATCCTTCCCCATCCCAAGCAAGGAGGGGACAAGTTACCTCCCCCAGTGGGCGTGGTCATGGAGCCAGGCATGGGGGCTGGCCTCTAGCACTGCATTGCAGTGCCTCCATGGTTCATCAAGGGCTTGTTGAGACTGTGGGAGAGAGCAGAAGACTTTGTTAGGTTCAGAAGTATAACATGGGGAGAGAGAAAGGTAGATCTTTTCCTAGTACAAGGCTGAATGGAAAGATGTATAGTAGGCAATTTGGCAGAAGTGGTAGGTCCCATTACCCACTGGTGCCCACTGAGCCTCCCTCATTTCCCTGAAGGGCTCCAAAAATCATGCACCAACTCACTGAACAAGTATTGAATGGCTACTGAGTGCTGGAGTTATACAAGGCCCTAGGATCCATGTCAGTGAATAAAATAGGCAGGGCTCCATCCTTCTGGAGCTGTCAGTCAAGTGAATTAATGAGTTCCATGCATTCACTGAATGCCTGGGGTCACTTTGGCCCATGGCAGGCAGGGCACTTGTCCAAAGCCACACAGTGAGCTGAGGACAGAGTCAGGACCTGACCCTAGGTCTCCTGACTCCCGTAACAGTGATTTTCCTATGACACTCTGCTGCTTCCCCAAGACCACACACACAGCTGGTCTTCCTGCTAATGATGGGGATGATCGTGCATGCCGCCCCTTGGAGTAATGATTTTTACTAGGAGTGCAGGAGCTCACAATCCTAAGAAATCAGAATTTCAGAAAGTGAGAGGGAATGTGATTATTTTCCCAACTTCATTAAAAAATACAGCAGTAATAATACCTATTATAAAAAGTCAAATGGTACAGAAGTCTATAAAGTAAGAAAGGAATGTCCCTGTGCATATCCTCCCCTGTCTCATCCCAGTGTAGTTCTCCTCACCACTTCTTTTAATAGTGTGGAGTGATTACGTCCAGACCTTTTAAAATATATTTATAAATAATAAATGTAAATAGGTTATTTTTAAAGAAATCTTGTAGTTTTTCCTCCCTCCCTCCCTCCCTTCTTTTTTCTTTCTTTCTCCCTTTCTCTCTCTT
>NW_012122932.1:5759197-5768755 GCF_000951035.1 Colobus angolensis palliatus
CAACTTCTGCCTCCTGGATTCAAGGGATTCTCTTGTCTCAGCTTCCCGAGTAGCTGGGACTACAGGCATGTGCCACCTTGCCCAGCTAATTTGTTGTATTTTTAGCTAAGATGGGGTTTCATCGTGTGTTAGCCAGGATGGTCTTGATCTCTTGACCTTGTGATCCACCCACCTCAGCCTGCCAAAGTGCTGGGATTACAGGCATGAGCCACTGTGCCCAGCCATCTTATAGAGTTTTTAAAAGCATGCTTAATGTTATTTTTTAAACTGTGTAGAAAGTGGAAGAAAGGACACAACTTTTGTGATGGAAACTGCAGAATAAAAAACTGAGCCAGCTCGTGGCTGGTGGGGTGTGATCGAGAGGCCATATTCTGGCAGGTTCATGAACACAGATAGCAGGAGAGTGGGAAAAACATGCTGGGGGAGGTAAAGCAAAGAAAGTTGTGCTTGCAAAGAGACTTAGAGCCTCTCACCTGTGGTGAAAGTGGCAGGTACATTTCACCAGGACACCCACAGAGTGCACGGCCAGGAGGCCTGTCACCAACAGGCTAACAGCAACCAGCTGGAGAGGAAGAAAGTTGAAGAGGTATGTTAAAATGAAAAACATAGGACAAAAATTGATTTGTTAAGAGAATAAGAAGACAAGCATAAGCTGGGGAAAAGTATTTGTAAAAGACATGTGGGATGAAGGGCTGTTATTCGTCTTCAAACTCAATGATAAGAAAAGAAACAATCAGATTAAAAAATAGACAAAAGGGCCTGGAGCAGTGGCTCATGCCTGTAATGCCAGCACTTTGGGGAGTGGAGGCAGGAACCTCTGAAACGGCAGCCTTTAGTCTTTCTTCAAGACCAGCCTGGGCAATTTAGCAAGACCCTGTCTCTTAAAAATATTTTAAAAATCAGCTGGGCATGGTGGTGCATGCCCATAGTCCCAGCTACTTGGGAGCCTGAGGCAGGAGGATCGCTTGAGTCCAGGAGTTTGAGGCTGCAATGAGTTATGATTACGCCACTACACTTGAGTCTGGGTGACAGAATGAGACTCCATCTAAAAAAAATAATAATAATTGCCTGGCCCACATAGTGAAGCCCTGTCTCTACTGAAAATACAAAAATTAGCTGGGTAGTAGTGGCGCGTGTCTGTAATTCCAGCTACTTGGAAGGCTGAGGCAGGAGAATCGCTTGAACAAGGGAGGCAAAAGTTGCAGTGAGCCGAGATGGCACCACTGCACTCCACTCTGGGCAACAGAGTGAGACCCTGTCCCCCACCCCTCCTCCGCCCCACACACAAAAATAGACAAAAGACCTGAACAGACACCTCACCAAAGAAGATGGCAAATAAGCATATGAAAAGATGCTCCACATCACATGTCGTCAGGGAATTGCAAATCCATGCTACAATGAGCCACCACTACAAACCTATTAGAACAATCAAAATCCAAAATACTGATAACAGCAAATGCTGGTGAGAATGTAAAGCAGCAGGAACTTTCATTCATTGCTGGCTGGGGAATGCAAAATGGTACAGCCACTTTAGAAGATAGTTTGGCAGTTTCTTACAAAATGAAATATACTCTTACCATATGATCTAGCAATTGCATTCCTTGGTATTTACCCAAACGAGTTGAAAACTTATATCCACAAAAAAACCTACATGTGAATGTTAATAGCAGCTTTATTCATAATTGCCAAAACTTGGAAGCAACCAAAACGTCCTTCAGTAGGTAAATGGATAAATAAACAATGACAGACAGGAACAATGGAGTATTATTCAGCACTAAGAAGAAACGAGCTATCAAGTCATAAAAAGACATGGAGGAGCCTTAAATGCATATTGCTAAGTGAAAGAAACTGATCTGAAAAGGCTGCATATTGTATATTTCAACTATATGATGTTATGGAAAAGTCAAAACTATGGAGACAGTAAACAAAATCAGTGGTTGCCAGGGTTTGTGGGAGGGAGGGATGAATAGAAGAAGCACAGAGAATTTTTAGGGCAGAGAAACTACTTTGTATGATACTATAATGGTGGACACATGCCATTGTATATTTGTCCAAAAAACATAGAATATACAACACCAAGTGTGAAACCTAATGTAAACTGAGGGCTTTGGGTGATAATGATGTGTCAAGGTAGCTTCCCTGATGTAACAAATGTACTACTCTGGTAGTAGATGTTGATAATGGGGGAGGCAGTGAGTGTCTGTGGGGAGAGGGTATATAGGAAATCTCTGTACCTTCCTCTTAATTTTGCTGTGAACCTAAAACTACTGAAAAAATACGATCTATTAAAAAGCAAACAAAACAAAAACCTTGAATATTTAAGAAATGTAGACGGGAAGACTAAGAACTCTGCCATTTGATAACATTGGTACAAATGTACAAGTCACCTCACATGAATGGGCAATAAGACACCATGGAGGGCAGGCGGGACTGCCTATGCCACCCTCCCTCTCAATCACTCTGCAGAAAGAGCCTCTCATTGCCTGGGTGTGGAGAGTGGAGAGTCTGGCAATGAAAGTACATTATGTTGGACAGGACGTGGGTTTGAATATGGAGACTCTCCCAGTCACCTCTAATATCACAGAGAACAATGATGGAACCCAAAGTGTGCAGCAACTTCAGAGAAAGGGAAGGGGTGGGGATTTCAGTGACACTGGAGGAAGAAAGGCAGAGGACAGGTTTTAGGGACAAAACTGATCTCCAGAGCTAAGAAGGCAGACAAGGGAAGCTAAGAAGATAGGAAGGGAAGACAACATGGACTTCCAAGTCAAAAGGGAAGAAAAGGGTTATCACTCCACAAGACTGTCCAGAGAGAGACATTTATAACCTTTTCTTCTTTTATTGTTTTGTCACAGACTCATTTTTCATGAAATAAATTTATCTCCCAGAAAAACAGCAGATGTTAATCACTAGACTTTGCCTACAATTTCATGAGTCTTATGGAATTGGTAAGACCCAGGTATGATCCCCTGGCCTAGGGAATAAATGAGATGAGAATAATCATTAATAAATAATAATAATAATAATAGAAACCATTTGATTGTCGAGTATTCTAAAGTTTACAAAATAATCTTATAAAATTATTTAATCTTTCTAATAACTAAACTGTCAATTCCCATTTTACAAGCAAGGAAACTGAGGCTCAAAGAGCTAGGGAGAGAGTGACTGTAAATAAATGGAAGGTTTTTGGGGGCAATGCAATTTGTTCTAAAATTAGATTGTGGTGACGGTTGCACAACTTTGTAAATTTACTGAAAATTTGTTGAGTTGTGCACTAAAAATGAATAAATTCTATGGTGTGTAAAGGATACCTCAATAAAGCTGTTAAAAAATAAACAACAAAAAAAGGGCGAAGGTTCACATAAGCTCACCTGGCTTACAAGCAGCAGAGCCGGGGTGAACTCAGACTTTCTGATCCCAAGTTGTGCAGCAGAGTCAACCTGTTAACAGGGACTCCTGAGAGAGAAGTGGTCACAAGGACACTTGATGTCAAACTGTGTCCCATGTCACTCAAATGAGGTTTGCTTTCAGGCGAATGTACAAGCACCAGAGACATCCCAATCCCACATTGCCTCCCAGTCAGGACCACTCCCTGCCCCTCTTACCAAGATGCCCACATTCTTCATGACTGGGGCAACCTCAGGAGCCGCAAGTCAATGTTGCATTTTACTATGTGGATCAGAGTTTGCAACCACCTAGGGAGGAAGAGAAGGAAGGCATGAGAGAGGCTGGCCACTGCTGACCTTGGCCCCAGAGCCAACTGCTTGGGGAAGAGCTGGCAGACAGGCTTCTTACAAATATCCAGTGTAGAGAGTCACTGTGTGAATGTAGGGGGACCAATGGATGGATGGATGGGTGGATGGATGTACGAGTAGATGGATGGACAAGTTGATGGATGAGTGGATGGACGGATGGAAGAATGGATGGATGGATGGATGGGTGAATAAATATAATTAGGTAAACGACCAAAACAAAAATAAAATCCAATGTGTCCCAAGTCTGTATTTACAAAAAAATGTTATCTAGAAACGAAATTCACAGCCTGACTTTTCTCTTCAGAACACAGGCCGTATTTGGACTATAAGGCCTAGTTATTTTTAAATAGATACATAGTTTACCAGAATAAGTGATATTATACATGGTGAAAATATAAATACTTTAAAAGTTTATAGAATGAAAAGTAAATCTTCCCACCTGTGACCCCTGAAATCCCAATTCCCCTTTCTGGAAGCAATCACTGTTAATAGTTTCTCATGTATCCTTCCAGAGATAGTCTCTCTCTCTCTCCCTCTATCTGTCTGTCTGTCTATCTATCTATCTATCTATCTATCTATCTATCTATCTATCTGCCTACCTACCTACCTATCTATCTCTATCTCTCTATCTATACCTATGTCCTTACACACATACTTTTCTTTGCAGTATTAAACTCACTTCTGCCCTTATGTTTTTAAGGAGGGAGGTTGTGCATATCAGTGCATAATAGATGTGCTCATTCTTCATTTTAGCAACTGAATCCTATTCTGGTTGTATCCGAAGGGGGCCAGCCCCTCTACACCTGTCGGTGTTTCTTGTCAGGTGTGACGAGAGGCTGAGAAAAAGAAATAAGACACAGAGGCAAAGTATAGAGAAAGAAAAGTGGGCCAGGGGAGCGGCACTCAGCATACAGGGGACCCGCGCTGGCACTGGTCTCTGAGTTCCCTCAGTATTTATTGATCACTATCTTTACTATCTCGGTGAGGAGGATGTGGCAGGACTATAGGGTAATGGTGGGGAGAGGGTTGGCAGGAAAACATGTGAGCAAAGGTCTCTGTGTCATAAATAAGTTTAAGGAAAGGTGCTGTGCCTCGATGTGCAAGTAGGCCAGATTTATGTTTGACTTTACACAAACATCTCAGTGCAGTAAAGAGCAGTATTGCCACCAGCATGTCTCACCTCCAGCCATAAGGCAGTTTTCTCCTATCTCAGTAAATAGAATGTACGATTGGGTTTTATGCCAAGACATTCCATTCCCAGGGATGAGCAGGAGACAGATGCCTTCCTCTTATCTCACCTGCAAAGAGGCCTTCCTCTTTCACTAATCCTCCTCAGCACAGACCCTTTATGGGTGTCAGGCTGGAGGACGGTCAGGTCTTTCCCCTCCCACAAGGCCATATCTCAGGGTGTCTCAGTGGGGAGAAGCCTTGGACAATACCCAGGCTTTTTTGGGCAGAGGTCCCTGCGGCCTTCCGCAGTGTATTGTGTTCCTGGGTTCTTGAGACTGGAGAATGGTGATGACTTTTACCAAACATACTGCCTGTAAACACATTTTTAACAAAGCACATCCTGCACAGCCCTAAATCCATTAAACCTTGAGTCAACACAGCACATGTTTCTGCGAGTACAGGGTTGGGGCTAGGGTTACAGATTAACAGCACCTCAAGGCAGAAGAATTTTTCTTAGTACATGAACAAAATGGAGTTTTTTATTTCTTTTTTCCACATAGACCCAGTAACAGTCTGATCTCTCTTTCTTTACCCCACAGTATCATGGCTTATTTAGCCAGCCCCCTATATGTAGTTGCTTCAGTTTTTTGCCACTCTCAGCCAAGCTGAAATGAATAATTGTGGACATATAATTTCATACATACATGAGGGCTTGTCTGTTGGATACATTCTCAGAAGTGGAGGTAGTGAGTGGGTCAAGGGTAATTACTTTTAGAGTTTTGAGAGACTCAAAATAATTTGAGAGCAAATTACCCCCAGGGAGCTGTTTCGATTGCTTCTCCACCAGCAGAGGGTGACAGGGACTATTTGCACCTGTTCTGGCAACCACCGCGTGTCACACTTTCTGTCCTGAGTCGCAGCTTCCTGTGGGATTCGTTTGCTTTTTGGGGCTTAGTTCCTTATTTTTCACTTTGTTAAGAGTTTTGTCAGATTGAAACCTGTTCAGAGGTGAGTTAAGTTGTCAAGGGCCAGGAAAGTAGGTCTTAGGAGCAGAGCCTGAAAGGACTTAGTGGAAACTAGGATGGCTGTACATACTCACATCCTGCCCCTCTCAGAAGGGCTGTCACTGGGATGAGGGGGAGACAGTGCCATGCACTCAAGTGGGAACCCCTGTGCAGCAACTTTCACCCTAATCACAGCACTCAGATCTCTCCAACATAAGGCAAGCTCCCTGCCACTCGGGGTATTCAGACAGAGATGGAGGGATGCAGGATAGGGTTGAAGGACATTTACATTATTTTGATGTGCGTTCCTCTACTGCAGAGGCTGGAGAGTGAACAGTTACATCTCCCAGACTCCTGGAAGGCACAGTTCTAGACAGAAAATAGAAAAGTCAAAACGGGTGTCCAAAGGCCACTGCAGCAACAGCACCAGCGGATCCCCAAGACACAGCTACAGCCTTTTGCTCCTGACCCCGGTCCCCCAGGGACTCAGGCCTTAGCCTCCCGATTGTGGTGGAGGTGGTGGCTCTCCCTGGTGGCAACTCCAGGGACGTGTTTCTGGGAAGTCCAGCCTTGAATTCTCTCCTCCAATCTTTCTAATGGCTATGTAAGCCTTAATTACCATTCCTAAATATATTTCTGATATTTTTCTGCCCCAAGTAGTATGTTTTTTCCTCTAAATCCTGACTGATAGGAGGCAGGGGTGTACAGGATGAGATGACCTCCATGGTCTTGTCTCACTTGCAATTTCTGTGACCTCATGATATTGTCCCTCAGCAGAAAAAAGCAGTCTTCAAAAATCAGTTGTTTTTACTGAGGGAGGCAATCCTGGAGGAGCAAGGGGTGGCCCAGCTCCCAACTCATCCCCCTGGCTGCATCTCCAGGCCCTAGCTGGCCATACAGAAGTGAGCTCCAGGTGTCACAGTGGCTCTCTCAGATGCATTGTTCTTCTTTGTTCTCTTGGCAACAGTGCCAACTATGGGGTTCCAGGACAGGCAACCTGGCCTTCACTTGGGGAGCATCCTGGGGACAAGTGATAAAGACCATTTCCTTCCTCTGCTGCCTTTTTTTTTTTTTTTAAGACCGAATCTCACTCTGTTGCCCAGACTGGAGTACGTTGGCATGATCTCAGCTCACTGCAACCTCTGTCTCCCAGGTTCGAGCAATTCTTCTGTCTCAGCCTCCTGAGTAGCTGTGATGACAGGCATGAACCATCACACCTAGCTAATTTTTTATTTTTAGTAGAGACGGGGTGTCACCATGTTGGCCAGGCTGGTCTCGAACTCCTGACCTCAGGTGATCCACCCACCTTGGCCTCCCAAAGTCCTGGGATTATAGGCGTGAACCACTGCGCCTGGCCATCCCTCACCTGCATTTTGAGCTCTTGAGGAAAAAGCTCCTTGTGAAATGTGTAAAGCTGTCACATCTCTGGAATGGGCAGAAAATCCACAGGATGCCTTAACCAGTTTCAGACCCTACCCCACACAGGATCGTAGGGAGAAATCCCAGGTATGAGTGCTATCTGCATGATGCTTATCCCCATGGCCTCATTTCACTCTCTCAACAACTCTAAGCAATGGATATTCTTCTCAGCATTTTACCCATGATTTAAAAAGGTTTGGGCTCAGGAATGGGGAGAGCTTGCTCAAAGTCACACAGCTAATATAGGAATAGCAAAGCTGGGACTGGAATCTGAGCGTTTCTCTGTGCCTTAGCCACATGTTATTCTGCATCTTTAGAAATCATTTAGCTCAATATTCTCTTCCTCTCATAAAATGCTTGACTTTTTCCTACTACAGCCAATGCTTGAACACATGTAGAAATAGACTTCAGGCAGGCTGGCCTCTTAGACCGTCAAGGACAGATGACCATTTTATTTTCTTAAAATATCTTTGGCAATAACATAGACTTCTTCAGAAACCCATTCCAAGATTCAATGATACTCATTCTCAAAAAAGATCTTCCCTCCTGTGTAATTTAACAGGTTGATATAGAAGATCCCTTTTCTGTGCATGCATTCATTTTGCAAACCTTTACTGAGCTCCTTGTGCTCAGGCTCTGTGTTAGGAGGATATAGAGGTAAATAAAGCCTGGTCATTGCCTTTGGGTTTCTCACCATCTGGGCAGCTAGTCTGAGTCAGGCTAGAATTAGCTAACCCCCCCTTTTTTTTTTCCAAGATGGAGTCTTGCTCTGTTACCCAGGCTGGAGTGCAGTGGCACGATGCCTGATTCAACCAATTCTCCCGCCTCAGCCTCCCAAGTAGCTGGGATTACAGGTGCATGCCACCACACCCAGCAATTTTTTTTTTTTTTGAGTCTCACTCTCACTCTGTTGCCCAGGCTGGAGTGCAGTGGCACGATCCCTCTGACTGCAACCTCCACCTTCCAGGTTCAAGCGATTCTCCTGCCTCAGACTCCCTAATAGCTGGGATTACAGGTGTGCACCACCACACTCAGCTACTTTTTATATTTTTAGTAGAGTTGGGGTTTTGCCATTTTGGCCAGGTTGGTCTCAAACTCCTGACCTCAGGTGATCTGCCTGCCTCAGCCTCCCAGTGTGCTGGGATTACAGGTGTGAGCCACCAAACCAGGCCAAGGGAAAGCTTTTAAGAAGAAAATGAATCTCTGGTTTTGGGTTTGTTTGATCTGTCATGGTTAGGATGGTTTATTCCTAGATAGACAGGTCCCACGCTGTTAGAAAAGCCCATTTTCAGTAGTTTGTGAAGTCTCATGTCCCACGAAGAAAAAATAGGGAAAGGAAGAAAGAAGGAAAACAGAGGAAAAAAAGGAAGAAATAGTAAACAAAGAAAAAAGAGAGAGCAATCCTGGAAAAGTGATACAGGTCGTATTACTCGGAAGTCCATACATCAGTAGGCAGGTATAAAAGTGGTTTATGGGCTGGGCGCAGTGGCTCATGCCTGTAATCCCACCACTTTGGGAGACCAAGGATTTCTTATCATTCGAGGCCAGGAGTTCAAGACCAGCCTGGCAAATATGGCAAAACCCCATCTCTACTAAAAATATAAAAATTAGCTGGGTGTCGTAGTGCACACCTGTAGTCCCAGCTCCTCAGGAGGTTGAGGAGTGAGGATCACTTTAGCCTGGGAGGTGGAGAATGCAGTGAATGGAGGTCATACCACTGCATTCCGTCCTGGACAACAAAGGGAAACTCCGTCTCAAAAAATAAAATAAAATAAAATAAAAAAGGTTTATGTATATAGACAGGTTTCTCTTATTTCCCTTTGAAATTTAAGTTGTCTAGCTTCAGTTCACAGTGCTTTAAGAAAAGCATAGCTTAATTTTTAGGGATTTCAAATCAGGATAAATGGAGGGGAAAGAAAAAGAAAAAAGAAAAAAGTCGCAATCATTATTTTGGAGACTTGTAGCCAGGAAACATTTCAGGATTCAGTTCAAATTGTAGGACATAATAAAATGGAAAAGCATTGGACAGGGCTAGAATCTAATAACTA
The DNA here is from genome assembly GCF_000951035.1 of Colobus angolensis palliatus. NCBI lineage: Eukaryota > Metazoa > Chordata > Mammalia > Primates > Cercopithecidae > Colobus > Colobus angolensis. Next base: position 5,768,594 of record NW_012122932.1, read on the forward strand.
GTGTACTATAGTTTATTGTGAAACGTAAGTTTTCTCTCTCCGACTCCTCAATTTTATTAAAGACGAAATCAGGCCGGGCGCGGTGGCTCAAGCCTGTAATCCCAGCACTTTGGGAGGCCGAGACGGGCGGATCACGAGGTCAGGAGATCGAGACCATCCTGG
>NW_012122932.1:5774590-5777540 GCF_000951035.1 Colobus angolensis palliatus
TTTTTTTTTTTGTATTTTTAGTAGAGACAGGATTTCACCATATTGGTCAGGCTGATCTTGAACTCCTGATGTCATGATCCACCTGTCTTGGCCTCCCAAAGTGCTGGGATTACAGGCATGAGCCACTGTGCCCGTCCATAGAATTAGCTAACCCTTTACTGAACAGTTACTGTATGTCAGGTACTGTGTTAAGTTTGTTGCATGGATTATCTCAGTTGATGCTTATTGTCTGAAATCAATACCATTGTTATTATTCTGCTGGATAAAGCTTGATTTATCTTCTTCAGTGGAGGTAGACAGTGCTTTTTGGGTATCCTCACTGGCAACATCCTTTCTCCAAGGACTAGATCAGTCTTGGCTCCTCTAACACAAAGCCTTTCCCATTTTCACCATCTGGAAATAACACCCTCCTTTTCTGAATCCTTGTAGAACACTGAGTTCATTCCCTGGGATTTCACTTCTATGTGTACATATCTTCCTCCCTAGGCTGTGAGATCCTTAGCTGCAGGGACTCAAATGGTATATTGTGTTCATTGCCTTCATTCCACAGTTCCCAGGTGTTGGATGTTGAATGAATGGGCCTCTAAAGAGTTATGCTTAGGATTCGAAGCATCACTTCATGGAGCATTATTTTTGCTACTAACACAACTTCTCTACACCTCTTTGCTTGTCTGTCAAGAACTACAGGAGAGCACAGATTTAGATCTTTGGGTTACTAGAAAGAAGAAGAAAAAAAATCCCACAAAAGTTTTCAGGTCCAAGCTCTCAGGCCCAGAAGCTTCTGTGGAGCAAAGGACACTTACGAGGTTCTGCTGGCCCTGTCCTGGCAGCAGGAGCCCTGGGGGGAGGAGTTGTTGTACCCTCCCTCGGGGCTGACAGGGTATTTTTTGGGCTGCATCATCCAGGGACTGGCAGCCGGCAGAGGCACCCTCAGGCCCAGGCAAGTGGATACCTCGCTGTTTAGCTCCATGTATTGGGCAGGTGAGGGGTTTGGAACAGCCATGGTGATATGGTTTGGTTGTGTCCCCACCCAAATCTCATCTTGAATTATAACTCCCACAATTCCTACGTGTTGTGGGAGGGACCTGGTGAAAGGTAATTGAGTCATGGGGGTGGGTCTTTCCTGTGCTATTCTCGTTATAGTGAATAAGTCTCATGAGACTGGATGGCTTTAAAAAGGGGAATCTCCCTGCACAAGCCCTCTTCTCTGCCACCATGTGAAACTGCCTTTCACCTTCCGCCATGACTGTGGGGCCTTCCCAGCCACGTGGAACAGTAAGTCCATTAAACCCTTTTTCCTGTATAAATTACCCAGTCTTGAGTATATCTTTATCAGCAGCGTGAAAATGAACTAATACACATGGCTTTGGCAGAGGCTATGAGCAAGAATAGCTTTGTCATGCAGGAGCTGCAAAATATGATCTCAGCTCTTGGGCCTTAATAAGTTCAAGAGCTTAAATACAGCTCCACCCTCCTTGCCCGGAGTAGCACAGACTTTGCAGCTTAGGAAGAATGAATGACCAAAAGCATGAATGGATGGATAAATGGGCTTCACCACCCACACAGAGGCCACTCACTGTTGCTCTGACAATCTGTTCTTTTCTTTCTTTCTTCCTGCCAAATGCCTGAGTATCACAGGCCAGGCACTTTGATGGGTGCTGGGAACCAAACAGCTCCAGATACTGCAGTCCCTGGAGGCGATGAACTTGGAAATTATGAATATTAATCATAGTTTCTCATAAATAAGTTTTTAAAAATTCAACAGTGATAAAGCACATTGAAGGAAAATGAAAAGAGGCAGGAGTGTATAACAAAAGCAGTTGCTCTGGCAAAGGTGGTCAGCAAAGCTTTCCCTGAGAATGAGGAAAATCCCTTGCATTGCAATGTCTTCCCCACCTTCTTGCTCCCACTCACAGGTGGCTCCCTGTGAGGCCGCTGCTGTCTTTGCAGGCCTCTGAGAGAAGTGTCTTTTTTCCTCACCCCCCTGATATCAATATCACAGGGCCAGGAGGGGGTAGGCATCCTTGCTCCCCCTTGCTTTCAGATCCCCAAAACTCTTATCCCCTGATTATTCAATTAAATATTAATCTAGGTACTCCTGTGAAGGGAATTTGCAGATGTCATTAAAGTCTCAAGTCAGTTGACCTTAAGATGTGGAAGCTAGGAAGCTCTCCAGGTGGGCTTGACTCAATCAGATGAACTCTTTAAATGCAGAATTTTATCTGGCTGGGCAGAAAGGGAGTCAGAGAGACCAGAAGCATGAGAAGAGTTTGATGTATCATTGTTGGCTTGAAGATGGAGGTGGCCACATTTCAAGGAATATAAGGAGTAGAAGCAAAAAGCAGTCAGACAGCAAGAAGCCCGAGCCCTTAGTTCTATTATTGCCAAGAACTTGAATGAGCTTGGAAGAAAATGCTTCCCCAGTCACTCTACAGACAGAATACAGCCTGGAAACACTGTAATTGCAGCCTTATGAAATCCTAAGCAGAGGACCCAGTGAAAGCCATACCTAGACTTCTAACCTAAAGAAATGATGAGATAATAAATGTATGTTTTGTTAAGCTACTGAGTTTGTGGCAGTTTGTTACATGGAGGTAGAAAATGAACACACTCAATAAAGCATTGTGATTCTGGGATTCCAGTTTATAATTTTCAGAATAAAATGCTCATTATAATTATTACCATGGTAATATGACAGGCTAGGTAACCAGGTTGGCCTTGCTGCTGAATATAACTAAAACTTCTGAATAACATATATGACATATATGTATATATATTATATATATATATATAAAATGACAAGTAATAATTGTATATGTTTATGGGATACAATGTGATTTTTTCCATAACATGTATACAACTTCATCGCATACCAAATTTTCATATGTAGTTAGGTCTGTTAAACTTTCTATTACATTTTATTGATATCTCTGCATCATTCACTAGTGCC
>NW_012122932.1:5777590-5788527 GCF_000951035.1 Colobus angolensis palliatus
ATATAATTATTATTATTATTTTTTGAGATGGAGTTTCACTCTTGTTGCCCAGGCTAGAATGCAATGGCAGGGCATTGGCTCACTGCAACCTCTACCTCTCGGGTTCAAGAGATTCTCTTGCCTCAGCCTCCCAAGTAGCTAGGATTACAGGCACCCACGACCACATCCGGCTGTTTTTTTGTGTGTGTTTTTAGTAGAGACGGGGTTTCACCATGTTGTCCAGGCTGGTCTCCAACTCCTGACCTCAAGTGATCTGCCTGCTTTGGCCTCCCAGAGTGCTGGGATTTTTAAAAAATTCTTAATAATATTGAGGGGAGATCAAGACAGCAAGGAATTTCTAGGTGAGTACTCACTCAGCCAGGTGAAGACGGGAACTCTGAGACCTTAGTGGAATGCAGCTACAGCTTCACTCCCATGGGTATTTGCTCAACCCAGTGAAGTTGAGCTTTAATATTATGGCCTTATGGGGCATGAGACAAATTCCAGAGCTGAGGACCTCTTCCTCAGAGTAAGAGGGAACTAGAAATAAATCAATATCCCACTCCCACGCTACTTCCTCCCTACCTCCCAATCAAGGGACTTGGAAAAATAGCGACTGTCCTGAACTTAGTGCCCAGAGGATGGAGTAAAATTGTGGCTAAAATGTGGAATGAGAATTCAAGCTTCACTCAGTTCCACAGTCCACTTCATCTACCGTGGTGGTTCAAAATACCTCCAGCCCAGAATGTAGTTCACAAGAACCTAGACTGATAGTTGCCAGCTGCTGGCAGAAGCAAATACAAAGTCTTTCACCTTCATTTCAGATCTCAAAGAATTTCTGTAAGTAAAATTCCAAGGAATAGCAAAACAAGAGAAAATTTAAATAGAGTGCAAGAACTTTGCAAAAGAGAAATGTATGATACAAATGAAAAGTGGCTTTTTTAACATATTTAGAAACAGAAAAAAATGTACTGGAAAATATGTACAAGGAGAAAGATACTCTGAAGAGTAATCAGGTGAAATTGAAAGTTAATTAAATAAAACTTCTAGAAAATAGAATTATAGTAGTTGAAATTTAAAACTGAATATTAATTTGAATTTTAAAAATTTATTTGAGTTAATTTTAGTTGAAATGGATAGACTTGATAGGAGATTATACACAGTGAAGAGAGAATTAGTGAATCAGAACTAGATCTGGGAAAGGTATTCATAAGATAGTCCACAGAGACCAAGGGATGAAAAAACTAAAAGAAAAGTGAGGGAAAATGGAGAATACAATGAAAGACCTAAATATATCCTACGTCTGTTATGGACTGTGTGTTGAAATCCTAGCTCTCAATGTGATGGTATTAAAAAGGGGGATCTCTGGGAGGTAATTAGGTCATGAGGTAGAGCCCTCATGACTAGGATTAGTGCTCTGTAATAAGAAACATGAGAGAGTTTGGATCCTCTCTGTCTTTGCTATGTGAGGATACGATGAGAAGACAGCCACATGGAAACCAGGAAGTGAGCTCTCACTAGACACAAGATCAGCTGGCAGCTTGATCTTGGACTTTTCAGTCTCCAGAACTGTGAGAAATAAACATTTGTTGTTTAAACCACCCAGCCTATGGTAATGTGTTATAGTAGCCCAAACTGACTAAGGCAACATCAAATCAGACTCCTAGAAGGAAAGTTTAGAGAGAATGTGGTAGAATAAATACTTGAAAAGATAATGGCTGAGAATTGTCCAGAAATGATGAAAGACACCAACCCACAGATTCAAGAGGACCAGTGAATTCCAAGCAGCATAAATAAAGGATACACATATCTGGACACTTTATAGTGAAACTTCAGAACATTAGAGGGATCTAAAGTCAGCCAGATTGGTGAAAAGTATTACATTCAAAAGGATTGCAGTGTAAAAGAAATTTCAAAAGGAAGAGGAAAGATTTGCAGTCAGGCTGTCAGCTGTTTTCTTAACAACAGCAGTGGAAGCCACAAGATACTGGAATGATCACCTCTATGCTGAGAGGGTATAAACTATCTGTTAAGTGCAAAATAAAGACGTTTTCAAACAAAAGAAATTGGAGAGACCTTCACTAAAGGAAAATTTAAAGTCCATATTTAGAAGAAGATCTGAGATGCAAAAGGAAATAACCCAACAGAGGTAAATGTATGGGTAAATTTTGATTCTAATAATAAAGTATTATGGAGCATAAGAAAAATGAACTTAAAATACGTGACATTATTATTATAAAAAATGGAATGCAGTGAATAGAGATTTTTTAAGTGCCTATATTTTCTGCAGTGACTAAAGACATTGCTTAACTTTTTGTTAATACTTTATTAATTCATACATGTTAAAATTATTAGGGTATGGCTAGAGAGTAGAAATAAAGTCTTTAAGTTCCAAATTATTAAGAATAAAGCAAAATAAAATAAGGGAAAATTAATCCAAAAGAAGCTCAATAAAGGAGCAAAAAAATAATAGGTGGAAGCTATAGAATAAAATAACAAGGTAAATATGACTGTAAATATATCTGTAATTATTAATACAATAAATAGAATAATTTTTAAAATATCAAAATAATATTTATAAAAGACATATCTAAAACATAAGAATGCAGAGAGTTTAAAAGTAAAAGGGATAGGAAAGATTTAGCAGGCAAATTTTACCAAAAGAAAGCCAATATATTAATATTAATTCAATAATTATTACTACTGCCCCTGCTACTACTGTTTACTGAGCACCTACTATGTAATAGGCAATATATGAATTAATCTTAACAACATCCCTCTAAGGTAGTTACCTGAAATGTTTAAAGTATAGTTTATATACAATGAAATGCACAGATCTTAAGTGTATGGTTGAATTAGTTTTGACAAATGAATACACTGGTACAACTTACCCAGAAAGTTTCTTTTTGCTTGTTTGCATCACCTCTCTCACTTACCCAATAACCACTGTCTAGATTTTTATCACCATAAATTAGTTTTGCCTGCTCTCAAACTTTATATTAATGAGATAATACAGTGTGTATTCTACTCTTTCCAGTCTCTACAATACTGAAAGGCAGATTGAAGGGAGGTTGGAATGGATGTTGAGGACCACCCCACCATATCCACCATTCTGCACCTTCCTATGGCAAATCATGATCGAGGACTCCAAGGGTCTAAGTGAGGGGTCACAGATTCTCACACAACCTTATGGCAAATTGTGACCAAGGAATCCTAGGGTCTATGTGAGCGATCACAGGAGAACCCACAGATTCTCATGCTGGTTATAAAGTGTGACTTTGAACAAATGCCTCTATCTTTCTGAGGCTCAGTTTCCCATGAGTAAAATGAATGAATTGCCATAGACCATCTCAAAGAAATTCTAAACCCTAAAGCCATGGTATCATATATAATGATATATTATATATGTCCTGGGACCTATCCGGTCATGTTTGGTAGCAGAAATGTAGCTGAAGCCGGGAAAAGGAGGACTCTCAGAGTTGCAAGATCTGAGAGCTAAACTTCTCCTATTCATTTCATTGGTGAGAAACAGAAGCCCAAACTGAAGGGGACCTGCTAGTAAGTGGCAGGGCTGGGCTCAGTCTTTTTTTTTTTTTTGGCTCCTATGTCATCACTTTTCCACTGGCAATGGGTGGTGTTCCTCTCATCCAAGCACTCCCAGGCCCTTTGTTCCCATTGTGAGGTAACCCTGAGGTCTGCCTACCCCATAGAGGGTGCTTTGGGGGTTTCCTCCAGAGTTCTTAATCTGCCTGGGCCCAACCCTGGAACTATTCCTCATTCAATGGTGTCTTTTCCTGCCTTATTTCAGAAGGATCTACCAGTTGGCCCTATCTTGTGCCAAGACTGACAGCAAGGAAGCTTCTGGCTGAGTAAGAGTTTAGGGGAGGCTCTGAGTTGGGTGGAAGCTGTGAACACATTTTAGGTAGAAAGGGGCTACCTAAAGCTTTGGAGAACTTGAGCCCAATAAGCTCTTGAAGTTGTCCCCTAACACAATTTTACTTTAACAATTAATATTCACATTTTAAAAAAATGCTCATGGTTAAACTATGATTTATTTTAACTGAAGGATTTACGATGAAAAGCTATAATCTCCTTATCTGACTTACTCTATCTAAAGCTTTTCTTTTTAGGACTATCTTTCTGTTTTTTAATCAGTGATTTGATCACTTCTTAGTCTTTTGGCTAAGATCAAGTGTAGTAAAATCAGTGGTTTGTTTTAGTTCTTTAGTTCTTCATTTCTCTATACAATATATCTATAATGATATTTCTCAATTGATTAACATTATATTAGATGAAAATTTGTACCTCTTAAACTCCCCTACTTTACTTCGCAATATAATTATTTTACTGTTTTAGTTCTGTATTGCTTACCTTCATAATTTTAATAATGATATAAATATAAAGCTAAATTTCTTTTAGATTATAAATAATATTCATTTCCTGTTGCTGCTATAGCAAATTACCACAAATTTAGGAGATAAGAACAATGCAAATGTATTCTTTGATAGTTCTAGAAGTCAGAGGTCCTAAAATCAAGGTGCGACAGGGCTGTGTTCCTCTGGAGGCTCTAGGGAAGAATCTGTTTCCTTGTTTTTTCCAGCTTCTAGAGGCCTCCTGCATTTCCTTGGCTCATAGGCACCTTCTTCCATCTTTAAAGCCAGTAGACTAGAAACTTCTCTCCTCTCTGACCCTCCTGCCTCCCTCCTATTAAAAAACCTTGTGATTATATTAGGACCATCCAGATAACCCAGGATAATCATCTCACCTCGAGATCCTTAACTTCATCACATCAGGCAAGTCCCTTTTGCCATCTAAGGTAACAAGTTCCCGAGATTAATTAATGTCTTTGAGAGCTGTGATTCTGCCTACCACACCATACATTCCACTTTACCTGGGACAATTCCACTGTGTGCCTGTTGTTCTGGTGAAATATTAACATAGCCCCTTTTATTCTCAAAAGTGTCTCCACTTGAACAAATAAATTATATGAACACCCTGCTTATCCAGTGCTTCGCAATCTTTTTCACATCATAACATGAAGGAAGTAACATTTTGGAGGTCCTTGAGATCAAAGAACAGGCTGTTCTTAACTAGAGATTTAAAAAAAAAAAACACCACAGGTGCTGTAGCTACCTTAGGGCCCACCTGGCACTCAGCACCCCCTATGACTCATTTGTGGTACCCCATTGGTCACCGCACATGATTGGGAAAGTATTCCTCATGGTAAAGCAATATAATGTGTTTAAAGCCTGTTCTTTTGATGAGCTCCTGTGTGAGCAGCATTTTGTTCCAAGAAGAGGAGTATACCTGGGTCTCATACATGTGCTCTGACACTCCTGTCACTGTGATCCTGCCTGTAGATTGCCAGGCAGAGGTGCTCTCTGGCATCCTTTGACATATGCTCTGCAGGTCTCTGTCCCTGCAAAATTCATCATCTCTCATGCACTCTCCCAGGCACCAGAGTCCTGGCATTGGTGGCAGAGCAGTCCTGTTTAATCACAGGATGGGATCTTGAATTACTTGCAACACTTTTTTCTGAATCCTCAGAGTGCATGTATCTGTTACCTCCGTCACCTTGTTTTTTCTTTAAACATATTTCATTTACCACAAAAATACAATTGACATAATGTTTTATTGGGTGTTAGTTCACTCTCACATTGTATTAGTTTGTTCTCACACTGCTATACTACCTGAGGCTGGGTAATTTATAAAGAAAGGAGGTTTAATTGATTCACAGTTCCACGTGACTGGGAAGCCTCAGGAACCTTAGTCATAGCAGAAGGTGAAGGGGAAGCAGGCACGTCTTACATGGCAGCAGGAGAGAGAGAGAGTGTGTGTAGGGGAAGCTGCCACTTTTAAACCATCAGATCTGAGAACTCCCTCAGTATCACTAGAACATCATGGGAGAAACCACTAATGACCCAATCAACTGCCACCCAGGCCCCTCCCTTGGGGCTTACAATTCGAGATGAGATTTGGGTGGGGACACAAAGCCAAACCATATTATATCATAATTACTTTGTTTCAAATCATCAAAAAATCACAATAAGAAATGTGTAGAACATGCCAGATGTGGTGGCTCATGCCTGTAATCCCAGCACTTTGGGAAGCTGAGGTGGGCAGATCATGAGGTCAGGAGATCAAGACCATCCTGGCCAACATGGTGCAACCCCATCTCTACTAAAAATACAAAAATTAGCCAGGCATGGTGGTGTGTGCCTATAGTCCCAGCTACTCAGGCGGCTGAAGCAGGAGAATTGCTTGAACTTGGTAGGTGGAGGTGGCAGTAAGCTGAGATCATGTCACTGCATTCCAGCCTGGGCAACAGAGTGAGACTCCATCTCAAAACAAACAAACAAACAAACAAAAAAACAAAAAAGAAAGAAAGAAAAAAAAAGAAAAAAGGAAAATAAATGTTTAAAGTAATAGCATAGCCTGAGGTACATTCCAGTTGTGTTGATCTGGCCCCAGCACTTTTCCTATGTACTTGAGCTGATGTTTTCTTGCTTCAGTGGCTGTTTTTCATCTGTTCCACTCCAGTGCTGATTTACTTTATAAGATATACCCTCCTAAGTCACCAGTATGTCATATCCTGACGGTGTTTGGCCTTCTTTAGAGCAATTTTATTTTTTCTAATTTCCATTTCAAAATTAAGGAATTTTCAAATTCATTTTTCAGCACTTGTGCCACTTAATGAATTCTTGAATTTTGTTGTGATTGGATTGCCAAATATTGAAATCATAATGCTGATGAATGCTTATACCACAGCAAAGAATTACCCAGACCATCCACAGGAGTTCCATGAGTGTGAATAACGGCACTGTATTTGTCTGTATAGTGACAAAAGTAGGTGGGCCTTTTGTATCCCAGCTGAAGTGTCCACTGTGCGGCAATAACAGTGTAGCATGCTTTACAGTGTAGCAGGCAACACTCACCGCAGCTAGGGGATAGGGCTCCAGCTCTGGTAAAGGAAATACGGGAAGGGTACCTACAGCATCTCCTATATGCCTCATAGGGCTGCCATGAGGATTGACTCAATCATCAAGAAACTAGCACAGTTCCTGGCACATTGTAAGCACATGATTCTTTATTTTTATTTTTTTTAAGATACAAAACCTGATAATTTTAGAGCTAGAAGCAACTGTAGGGGGCAGTGCTCTTAACAGAGAGAGGCTGGACAGTAGTGCGATCAGTCACAGAATGTTCAGGAGGATGGATCAGGGACCCAAGGGGTCTCAAAAAGGGAGAAGGAGAGGGAAAGGGGACACTGGGTAGGGGTCCTGTGACATCTCAGGGGCTGGTACCCTTGAAGGCTTGGGATGGGTACAGTGATAAAAAAAAAAAAAGGGAAGTTACATGCCTCAAGATTATTAAATGCAAAAGGATTAATTTCCCTAAAATCTCTCAGCAGCATAACCCCTCATGTTACATATAGAAACTTTGGTGCCTGATCTCATCTAATTTTCCAGTAACCCAGGGAGGGAGGCAGAACCAAGGAGGGTTTTCAATCTCACTTTCCCAATGATGAAACCAAATGGAGATCAAAAGTCTTGCCCAGGTCACCCAGCTGGGAAGTAAGGGGGAAAAAACCTTCAAATTACTTTCTACCACTCAGCAGAAATAAGTCACTACCAGGGGCTGGCCACACAACATGTTAGCACATGACTGAAGCAAGTCCCTCCAGAAGCTTGTCCTATAGGGCAGTGGTTCTACAGCATGAGAGAGCATCAGACTCTCCTAGAAGGCTTGTCAAAATGCAGATTGCTGTCCCCCCATAACCCAGGGTTTCTGATGCAGTAGGTGTAGAGTAGGACCTAGAATTTGCATTTCTGCAAGTTCCCAAGTGATGCTGACACTGCTGGTCTAGGGACCACACTTTGAGAAGCACTTGTACAATGGTTAAAACAGAATGCATGCTAGCGAGGTGCAGTGGCATGCACCTGTAGTCCCAGCTACTCGGGAGGCTGAGGTGGGAGATCACTTCAGCCCAGAAGTCTGAGGCTGTAGTTTGCCACGATCACTCCAATCTGGGCAACATAGCAAGACCTCATTTCTAAGAAAACGAAACAAAAGACAGGAAAAATGGAGTGCGTACTCTAAGGCAAAGTTTTTAATAGTATGTGCTATAAGCAAGAGGTTGTATTTAATGTGACTATGTTAATATACATCAGAGCTTCTAAGAAGACCTATGAAAAAACAGTTGTGCACATATTGAAAGTGGAGGAGACAGTTGGGGTTAGAAGGGGGAGAAATGAGAAAATTGTGAAGAGGAAAAATCTTAAGCAAAAAATTTAAACACCATAAATCTGTACCTTTCTATACATAGATACATATTTCTATAATTGTATAATATAGGGTTTGGAGAACAATACACACATGCTGGTACCTGTCAACCTTTGGAAAGGGGAGTGAATTTGGGGAAAGGGGATTTTCAATTTGTATATTTCTATATTGTCTAACTTTTAAGAATATATTAACCTATTACTTACATAATTTTTTACTGAATATCTTAATGGCTTTATTGAAGTATAAATTACATACAATAAACTGCACATATTTAAAGCATGTAACTTGATAAATTTCAACATATGTATTCACCTGTGAAATTAGCACTGCAATCAAGCTGGTGAACAAATTTGTCCCCTCGAAAATTTCCTTATGCCCCTTTATAATTACCCTCTCTCCTGTCCCTCCTCTGCATTCCCAGGCAATGACTGAAGTGTATTTTCTGTTACTCTATATTATTTTGTATTTTCTAGAATATTATATAAATAAAATATTTTTCCTAATGTGTTTTGCTTAGCATATTTTATGATTTATCATGTATAATTATTTTGATATTTATCCATTTTGTAGCTGCATTAATAGTTTATTATTTTTCTAGTTGAGTACATAATTTTTGTTTTAAAATTATTTTTCAAATAAATGTTTTTGTGTATATTTAGCATTTACAACATGATGTTATGGGATACATATAGATAGTAAAATCGTAACTATAGTGAAATGAATTGTCGTCTCCATCATTTCACATAGCTACCCATTATTTGGGGTTTCTTTTTTTGTGGCAAGAGCAGCCAAAATTTACTCATTTCACAGGAATTTGAAATACAGTGCAATTTTTTTATTTTTAAAAATTTATTTTTAATTGACATAACTATACATATTTATGAGGTACACAGTGATGTATACAATGCCCAGTGATTACACCAGGGTAATTAACATATCCATCATCTCAAACACTTATTTCTTTGTGTTCAGAACATTCAAAACTCCTCTTCTAGCTATGTGAAAATACATCCTGTATTATTGTTACCTATGCTCATCCTACAGAGCTCTAGAACTGATTCCTAGCTAGCTGTAATTTTGTATCCTTTAACAAATCTCTCCCTATCCTTTCCCTCCACCTGCTCAGCTACTAGCAACCTCTGTTGTACTCTTTGTACAGTACAATTGTATAACCTATAGTCCTCATGTATCCCTTCGATCTCTAGACTTGGGGATCCTACATATCTGCTACTCTGTATCCTCTCAGCTGCATTTCTCCATTTCCTCCCTCCAACACTCCTGGGCCCTGGTCACCACTGTTTGATTCCCTGTCTCCGTGTATTTGACTTGAAAATAAAGATTCCACATATAAATGAGATCATGCAATATTTTTTCTTTCTCTGGTTTATTTCACTTAGCATAATGTCCTACAGTTTCATCCATTTGTGGCAAATGTCAGGACTCCCTTCTTTTTTTAGAAAAATGTTTGTATATATACCACAGTTTCTTTATTCATTCTGCTGTCAACAGACATTTAGATTGTTTCTATATCTTGGCTATTGTGAATAAAGCTACAATGAATACGGGAGTGCAGATATCTTTATGGGGTGATGATTTCATTTCCTTTGAGTATTTGCCCAGAAAGGGGATTGCTGGGTCAGGTGGTAGTTTTATTTTTAACTTCTTTAGAAACCTTTATACTGTTTTCTATCCCACCAACAGTGTACTAGAATTCCCTTTTCTCGACATCCTCACCAATATTTGTTGTCTTTTGACTTTTTGATAATAGCCAACCTAACATGTATGAGTTGGTATCTAATAATGGTTTTTGATTGGCATCTCCTTGATGATTAATGATGTTGAACACTTTTTCATATACTCGCTGAGCATTTTTATTTCTTCTTTGGAGAAATGTTTATTCAGGTCCTTTGCCCATTTTTAAATTGGGTTGTTTTTCTATTGCTGAGTTATATGAGTTTTTGATAAATTTTGGATATTAAGCCCTTATCAGACATAGGGTTTGCGTATGTTTTCCAATTCATAAGCTGCCTTTACACTTTGTTGATTGCTTCCTTTGCTGTGCAGAAGTTTCTTAGTTTGATGTAGTCCTATTTATTTATTTTTGTTTTTGTAATCTGAGCTTTTGGTCTGATATCCTAAAAAATCATTGCCAAGGCCAATGTCCAGGAGCTTTTGCCCTACATTCTCTTCTAGGAGTTTTGTAGTTTCAGATCTTACATTTAGGTCTTTTATCCACTTTGAGTTGATTTTTGTGCACAGTGTAAGATAAACATCCAATTTCATTCTTTCTCATATAAAAGTCAGTATTTTCAGCACCATTTATTGAAGACACTGTCTTTTCCCCACTGTGTTCTCTTGATGCCCTTCTTTAAAATTAGTTGACCATATATGTTTGAATTTATTTCTGGGCTCTCTATTGTGTTCCACTGGTGTATCATATCTGTTTTTGTGCCAGTACTATACTGTTTGGATTACTATATCTTTGCAATATAATTTTGGATCGGGAAGTGTGATGCATCCAGTTTGTTTTTCTTTCTCAGAATTATCTTGACTATTCAGGGTCTTTTGTGTTCTCATGCAAATTTTAGGATTGTTTCTTTTTTTATTATTATTATACTTTAAGTTCTAGGGTACATGTGCATAACGTGCAGGTTTGTTACATATGTATACTT
>NW_012122932.1:5794557-5816581 GCF_000951035.1 Colobus angolensis palliatus
TCAGTTCAAATTGCAGAAATCACCGGTCTTCTGTGTCCTTCGCGCTGGGAGTTGGAGACTGGAGCTGTTCCTATTCGGCCATCTTGCTCCGCCCCCAGGATTGTTTCTTATATCTCAGTAAAGAATGCCATTGGGCTTTTGATAGGGATTGCATTGACTCTGTATATTGCTTTGGGTAGTATGGACATTTTCACAATGTTAATTGTTCTGTTCCATGTGCATGGGATATCTTTTCATTTATTTGTGTCTTCTTCAATTTATTTAATCATTGTCTTATAGTTTTCAGTGTACATACTATTCATGTCCTTGGTTAAATTATCAAGTATTTTTTAATGCTATCACAAATAAAATCATTCTCTTAATTTCTTTTTTAGATAGGTAATTATTTGTGTATAAAAATATTATTGATTTTTATAATTTTTTTTTTGAGATGGAGTCTCACTCTGTCCCCCAGGCTGGAGTGGCGCAATCTCAGCTCACTGCAACCCCCGCCTCCCAGGTTCAAATGATTCTCCTGCCTCAGCCTCTTGAGTAGCTGGGACTACAGGCATGTACCACCACCCCAGGCTAACTTTTGTACTTTTGGTAGAGACAGGGTTTCACCGTGTTGGCCAGGCTGGTCTTGAACTCCTGACCTCAGGTGACCCGCTGCCCTGGCCTCCCAAAGTGCTGGGATTACAGACATGAGCCACTGTGCCCAGTCATGTATGTTGATTTTTATGTTCTGGAAATGTACTAAATTCATTAATTTAACAGTTTTTTTTTTTATTCTTTGGGGTTTTCTACATATAGGATCATGTCATCTGCAGATAAAGATAATTTTACTTTTTTCTTTCTGATTTGGATGCCTTTCTTTCTTTTGCTCTTTTGACTGATTGCTCTTGCTAGTACTTCTAGTACTATGTTGAATAGAAGTGGTGAGGGTGGGTATCCTTGACTGGTACTGGATCTTGGTGGAAAAGCTTTCAGTTTTTCCCCATTAATTAAAATGTTAACTGTGCGTTTTTCATAAATGACCTTATTATGTTGAGGAATGTTCTTTCTATACCTAAACTATTGAGAGGTTTTTTTAAAAAAATTTTTATCAAGAAGGTATGTTGGAGTGGGGGTTAGGGAAGAAAAGGATGTTGGACTTTGTCAAATGCTGTTACCAGGTCAATTGACATAACCTTGTGGTTTTCATTTTTCATTCGGTTAATATGATGTATTATATTGCTTGATTAGTGTACGTTAAACTAGCTGTGCATGCCAGGGATAAATCCCACTTGGTCATGCTATATAATTTTTTTGATTGCTATTGAATTCTATTTGCAAATATTTTATTGAGGATTTTTGTACCAACTGCTTTAGCGAAATCAACCAGTAATTTTCTTTTCTTGTGGTGTCTTTCTCTGGCTTAGGTATCAAGGTGATGCTGGCCTCATAAAATGTGTTTGGAAGTATTCCCTCTAGCTCCATTTTTTGGAAGAGTTTAGTAACAAACATTCTTCTTTGAATGTTTGGTAGAAGTCAGCCATGAAGCCACCTGGTCTTGTTGGGAAGTTTAAACAGAAAACTAGAAAGTCAGATAGTCCCTGTCTCATCTTCAATCTCTTTATTTGTTATTAGTCTGCTTTCCATTTCTTCTTGATTTCAATCTTGGTAGGTTGTATTTTTCTAGGGATTTCTCCATTTCCTCTGGGTCATCCAATTTGTTGGCAAATAATTGTCATGATAGCCCCATATGATTCTTTTTATTGCTGAAGTATCTGTTGTAGTGTCTCCACATTCATTTTTTAATTTTATTAGAGTCTTCTTTTTTTCTTAGACTAGCAAAGGGTATGTCAATTTTATTTTTTCCAAAAAATCAACTCTAGTTTTATTGATTTTGTCTGTTTTTTTTTTTCTGTTGTCTATTTATTTCTTTTCTGCTCTTTATTTCTTCTTTTAACTTTGGGTTTTGTGAGCTCTTCTTTTTCCAGTTTTCTGAGGTGTAATGTTAAACTAATTGCTATCTTTCTTCTTTTTAAATGTAGGCATTTATTGCTATAAACTTCTCTCTTAGAACTACTTTTGCTGCATTCCATAAACTTTGGTATGTTATGCTTCCATTGTCAATTGTCTGAAAATATTTTTTAAATTTCCCTTTTGATTTCATCTTTGACCCATTGGTTGTTTAGAAGCATGGGACCAGGTGCGGTGGCTCACACCTGTAATCCCAGCACTTTGGGAGGCCGAGGTGGGCAGATCACCTGAGGTCAGGAGTTTGAGACCAGCCTGACCAACATGGTGAAACCTCGTCTCTACTAAAAATACAAAATTAGTAGGACATGGTGGCACATGCCTATAATCCCAGCTACTTGGGAGGCTGAGACAGGAGAATCGCTTGAATCCGGGAGGCAGAGGTTGCAGTGAGCCAAGATTGCACCATTGCACTCCAGACAGGGAAACAAGAGTGCAACTTCATCTCAAAGAAAAAAAAATTGCTTAATTTCCACATATTTGTGAATTTTCCAAGATTCCTCCTGTCATTGATTTCTAGCTTCATATTATTATGATCTGAAAGAATATTAATATGATTTCAATCTTCTTAAATTTAAGGCTTGTTTTTTGGACTAGCATATGGTCTATTCTAGAGAAGTTCCAAGTGTATTAGAGAAAAAATGTGTATCCTGTTTCTGTTGGATGGAAATTTCTGTATATATCTGTTAGGTTCATTTGGTTTAAAGTGCAATTCAAATTCATTATTTTCTTATTTTCTCTCTAGTTGCTCTATCCATTGTTGAAAGTGGGATATTGACTTTCCTACTATTGTGTTGCTATCTATTTCTCCCTTCGTGGCCATTAATATTAGTTGTATGTATTTAGGTGCTCCAATTTTGCATGCATATATATTTACAATTGTGTTTTCTTGATGAATTGACCCCTTTATCATTAAACAATGATCTTCTCTGTCTCTTGTGACAGTTTTTGACTTCAAGCCTATTTGTTACATAATTGTTAAAGGAAAAATCTGTAACAGGAGGTAAAAGGAGAAGCCTAGATAATATGATACTGAAATGTTGCCATCCATTTAAAAATGTTACTTTAAAAATTTAAATGTATTAAAAGATAACGTTGCCCTACCCCCACAGTTCCATTTCCAGTAGCAACCACAGATGAGAGTTTTTGTATGCTTCTGAAAAATTGACTGGAAGATTTTTTTTTAAAAAATGCATATTTATTATAAAAGCAATACAAACTCATCGAGACGTGTAAAAGAAAATACAGCCAGTGTAAAACTTAGCAATATTTCACAAACCCACAACTCAAGGGACAGTGCTCTTCGACTGGACTCTGTCCCATGCCCAAGATCAATGCCGCGTTCAGTTCCTACTTGCAGTCCCCAGCTCCCCGGAACATAGTTCTCCCAGCAGTGGCAGTAATAGGTCGCCAGGTGGTGCTGTGGAGCAGAGCTCCGGAGCTCAGTGAGGGAAAAAAAAAAGGCGCGGCCGCGCAAGGGAGCACGTGACCTAGGCCTCTGGCGTGGGCGGTGGGATCACGTGACGAGGCCCGGAAGCGGCTGCCGGGGCAGCAAAGGAGGATGGATAGGGGCTGACACTGAAGCCGGGAAGGGTGGGCTGTGCTGAAGCCAGAGCCGGAGCCTGAGCTGGGGCCGGAACCCGAGCAGTGAGTTTCTCCACTGACGAGCTCCGGCTGGCGGCGCTCGCCGCCTTGGGCAGGACCCACCTCGCCTTCCTCCCGGCGTAGCAGATGCTGCAGGTCAGGCACTGGACCCGCCCGGGCTGCGGGTGCGCGACTCCTCGGTGTCCCCGGGCCGCAGCTGCGGTACGACGCTGGCACCCCTCTGTGAATTGGGCGAATTGTGGAGATCCCTTGTCCCTCGCGCTGTCTCCCTTGACCTCGTGGGGTTGGGATCTCACCGTCCTGTTTGACTGACAGGTGGGGGAAACTGGGGTAGATGGTGAAGACAACCCAAACGACCATCTGGGGCGTCTTTCACGCTTCGCAAAGGGGCCCCAGCTGTTTCCAGTAAATGTCTTACCCGCTGCGGGAGCCCTGCTCGGGACAGGCTAATAATGGATCTTTGGGTCAGAACTGCAAGGACCCTGGGAAGTCGTCTGGTGCAGCTCCCTCCTAGGACAGTTGGAGAAACTGAGCCCTTACTCCAGGAAGGGGTAAGGGCTTGCCTAAGGTCATCCAGAGAGTTAATCGGAGACCCGCGATTAGAATGCAAATATTCCTAAGCTTCAGCAGCTGTGTGCTTTTCACCACGCTGCCTCCTGCGGGAAACTTGACATATGAAAAGGCACTCCTTTCTGTCCCTTTCTCTTTTTAGTCCTCTCCCTTTTTAGCTATCTGCATTTTCCACCGCTGGGGTTGGATTGGCTCTGGGTGTGGTTCCCTGTTTGTTCATTATTTTTCTGCAAACTCATCCTTCTGTAGGTTTGGTTTCTAACCGTCCTGCATTCTGTGTAAGTCACACCAAAATATGAAATATGAATCGCAGTGTGCTCCTGGGAGGATAGGTGGCTGAGCCGAGGTTGTGGAGAGCTCTAACATTAACTTGAAGAATGTAAAGACCTTTGCTTTATTTTTTCTGTAACTTGTCAGATTTAGGATTGCTTATTTGGATGGATGTTTTGCAGTTATTTGAATTTTGCTGAAGATAGCATCGTGGTGCAATGGACAGAACAGAGATTGGGGAATCAGGACGTTTTGTCCTAGCTCTGCCGCTTACCTGGCAATCTTACGTGACTCGTGTTTAGGTTTCTCAGTCTAGACAGTGATGGAATTGAATCCTTAAGGGCACCTTCTGCTGTGATCTGGATGCTGTGCATCCTTCTAGGTTTGGGTTTTTGTTTGTTTTTCAGTAGAGATGCGGTCTCACTATGCTGCCCAGGCTGATCTCAAGCTCCTGGGCTCAAGTGATCCTCCCACCTTGGCCTCCAAAAGTATTGGGATTACAGGGGTGTGAGCCAGTGCCACTGACCAGGGTCTGTTTGGTTTTTTATTCAGAGAGATTTTACCCCCTGTGTACACTGAGTATCAGCCTTGCAACAAGACCTAACTGTTGTCTAGGAAGCAGTTGTCTCTGCTTATTCCTCTGTTGCCATAAAATCCTCCTTCTCTTTCTTCCTATCACTGTATTATGTCTAAGCTAAATACTAACAACTGAAAATGATTTTTAACTGTCTTTTATTATTTTAAACATGATCAGGGCCCTCTTCTGACTCTTGTCTAGAGCCTCATTTACAGTAATTAACTTGTACATTTAGAACATGTTTTCTTTAAAGATGTTCTTGAAGTCAAGTAGAAAGGGACACAAAAGGCTCTGTCCTTCACTTTGTGTTTGCCTGGGGATGGAGGCTACATGCAGCAGAGGCAGTGCTGATAACAGCATTAAGCCTCTCCCTTTGTTTTCTGATTGTATCATTTATATTTGCCTGCTCTGGAGTGCTTGTTTTCCCTTTAAGTCCTGTAGCTGTTCATTCAGCCTCCTCTTGTGGCAGTTCGAAGTGCTCAGAGCTGTCTCTGTGCCAAAGGCAGTGTAAGAAAAAGGGATTCCATTTATTTTGTAATATTCTGGAGACTACAACTGGGACCAATAGATGAAAGTGCCATAAGGGAAGGGTGTTTGGTAAATGTAAAAACTTTCAAAGAATTAGTGGTCTCCTGTATTAGAATACTGAGCGCAGAGCTCTCTGTCACTGGAGGTAATCATCTCTGGACAATTACTTTGGGGATGTTGTAGATGAAGTTAGATTGTTGGGTAGAGGGTTGGACTAGACAAAGTTTTAAGTTTTCTTTCAACTCAAGAGTCTGTGACGTTCTAGGACTGGACTTACTAACATGTAGAGTGGACGGAGCAGACGTCCACTTACTAGCGTGTGGGATGGACGGAGCAGATGTCCACTTACTGGCATGTAGAGTGGACAGAGCAGACGTCCACTTAGTAGCATGTGGGATGGAAGGAGCAGATGTCCACTTACTGGCATGTGGAGTGGATAGAGAAGATGTACACTTACTAGCATGTGGGATGGAGGGAGCAGATGTCCACTTACTAGCGTGTAGAGTGGATAGAGCAGATGTCCACTTACTAGCATGTGGGATGGACAGAGCAGATGTCCACTTACTAGCATGTAGAGTGGACGGAGAAAACGTCTAATTTTGTGATTACTTTGTTTCTATTGATAACCTTGTGTCAGGTAACTATTCTCATGTTAAGTACTCCTGTTTTTTCTCTTTTATCACCATCCTCTCTCCTCTAGTGAGTGTCTCAGTTCTTTAAATGCTTGATACCTCTTCAAAGGTCAGATGAGTGAATAGTCTTCTGTTTCTGCTTTTCCTGGCCTGGTGCTGATAACCTGTTCTGAAGTGCATGACTGATTAACACTACTCATACCTAGGCCAGCTTTTCTTTTTCCCGTGGAGGAAACTCACGTGGAATCTGTTTATTTCCATCCAGGCCTTCTCTTGTTTCCCATAGAGGAAACTCTCACTGAGTCTGTTTACCTCCACCCAGGCCTTGGAAGAATCCTGTACCTCTCTCCTTTGGCCAGGCCTTACTGTGATGAGCACATAAAGGTAGCCTCTACTTAATGGGCATGGGGGCCGATACACGGGGCATTGTAAATAGGCTGAAATAGGAACCACATGGTGCTGCATTTCGGGTTGTTTAAAAATCCCCCAAAACATTTCTCTTGGAAGCCTTGACACCCAGGACCAGTTGTTTTTTATTTATTATTATTATTTATTTTATTTTATTTTATTTTGGAGATGAGGTCTCACTATTTTGTCCAGGCTGGTCTTGAACTCCTGAGCTCAAGCAGTCCTCCCCCCTTGGCCTCTCAAAGTGCTGGGATTACAAATGTGAGCCACCAGGCCTGGCCCCAGGGCTAGTTCTTAATGACTATCTCTAGTAGGAAGAGCCCCTCTGTGCCTTCCTTTTCAGGGAAGTTAGGAAAACTGTCTGTGGGTTACTGAGATGTTCATGCCACTTAGATCGCCATCTGCAAGATAGGAACCTGGCTCCACAATCCAGTTTTAAATGGAGCCCATACTGCAGATTTTGTTCAGTGAACTTTCTCATTTCCTGTGCTTGAACTTATCTGTAGTGATAATCACAATTGCTATCATTAATGAGGTTTTATTGTGTTCTAGACAACATATCTAACATTTATTTATTTTTTCCTCTTATCTATCTTCATAACAATATTGTGATGTAGCTCTTATTAATGATATCTTTCAGAGGAGGAGACTGGGGCAAAGGGAGGTGAAGTAACTTGCTCAGAGTCACACTAGCAGACTACAAACTCAGGTGCTTTTTGTTATGAAGAATACCCACTGCAGACCTAATCCTGCCCCAGGCTCTGAGGCCAGCTTTGTTCGCAGGGAGATTTTAAGGAGGGTTTATAATTTAAGGTGTGGTAGAAAGAACACTGGACTGGGATGCTGGTTTGCTAGATTCTCATCTCAAATCTTTGACTACCTGGGCCCTGAATGAGTCAGCCTTTATGTGTGGACCCTGGTTTTCTGACCCCTAAGAAGGAAGCTGGAGCTTGATCTTCTCTAAAGTTATACCTGGCCCTAACATTTAGTGGTCTTCATGGTTGTGAGTAAAAGTGTGCACGTTTGCCTGTTCAGCAGCTGCTTTGTGCAGAACCTGCTGAGGTCAGCAGCTGCCCTGTGCATGTTCTAGCATCAGACTCTTACAGGAAAAAGTCTCAATTTATGGAATGTTCTGCTCTGGTAAGTTGGATGGAATTCTATCCAATGCTGTTTTAAAAACAAATTATGTAGAAGTCAAACCATGTTACTTCCCTCCCTGTAGACCACACATAGCAATACAGTCTGTGTCCTTGTTCATGTTTTTAGAATTCCATCGACAGAGAGGAGAAAATACATCTGGGGAGTTTGCTGCTCCTCTGAGTTCCAAAGTCCAAACCGATGTAATTGTTTGAGAATAATGGATGACACTTTTAGCTTGCAAACAAGTGACACCATTGCATGAATTCTGGTAGGAGGTAAGGCCTAGGGTACCTATCATAATAAGATTGTATATTTTTTTGTAGTGCTTTATATAAATCTACCTATAATCAAGATGACCTAGGAAGCTAGTTAAAAATAAAACACCTCGTGCCTGTAATCCCATCACTTTGAGAGACTGAGATGGGTGGATCCCTTGAGGTCAAGAGTTTGAGACCAGCCTGGCCAACATGGAGAAACTCCATCTCTACTAAAAATACAAAAATTATCCGTGCGTGATGGTGGGCGCCTGTAATCCCAGCTACTCGGGAGGCTGAGGCAGGAGAATCGCTTGAACCCAGGAGGCAGAGGTTGCAGTGAGCGGAGATCACAACACTGCACTCCAGCCAGAGCAACAGAGGGAGACACCATCTCACAAAACAAAACAAAACAACAACAACAAAACATAGGTTGGGGGTGGTGGGCGCCTGTAATCCCAGCTACTCGTGAGGCTGAGGCAGGAGAATCGCTTGAACCCAGGAGGCAGAGGTTGCAGTGAGCGGAGATCACAACACTGCACTCCAGCCAGAGCAACAGAGGGAGACACCATCTCACAAAACAAAACAAAACAACAACAACAAAACATAGGTTGGGCGTGGTGGCTCATGCCTGTAATCCCAGCACTTTGGGAGGCCAAGGTGGGTAGACCACCTGAGGTCAGGAGGTTGACACCACCCTGGCCAACATGATGAAACCCCATCTCTACTAAAAATACAAAAAAATTACCCAGGTGTGGTGGTGCACGCCCGTAATCCCAGCTACTCAGGAGGCTAAGGCAGGAGAATTGCTTGAACCTGGGAGACGGAGGTTGCAGCGAATCGAGATCTCACCACTGCAATTCCCTGGGCAGCAAGAGTGAAACTCTGTCTCAAATAAATAAATAAAAATAAAGTAAAATAAAATGCTTAGGTGGAATCAAGTTGGACTCAGAAATGTTTTTTTTTTATTGAAGTATGTTTCATTTTAACCCAATATATCCCAGATATTATTGCAATATATAATCAGTGTAAAGATTATTAATTCATAGGATATTTCACAATTTTTTTGGTACCAGTTCATTGAAATCTAGTGTGTGTACATTTCAGTTTTACCCAACTGTATTTCAAGTGTAAGATAGCTATTTATGGCTAGTGGTTACTGTACTGGATGGTACAACTTTAGAATATGTTACCATCTATTGAGTCTTAATCCTCCTTTATTTTGAAGAAACCAATCACTAAAAAATTGAAATTGGAATCCTGAAACTTTAGAAGTGAAAGTGTACTTAGAAATCATCTAATGCAATCTTCTCAATTCTGTATCAAAATAAGAAAACAACTTTAGGATTAGAATGACAGCCAGGTTATGTTCTCCTAAGTCCTAAATCCCATGCTGTTAAAATGGGAACATTAGCATTTGAATTTATTAGAAAAATTTCTGGCCTTGCCTTGAAAAAAAACCACTGTAGAATTCCCCTTAAAATTGCCCACTTCTGGAAAATTTAATGCCTGCAAATTTTTATTTTTAAAAATAGAATAACATGTACTTTATTTTTAAAAATAAAAATTCAATTTGCACATACATTTTCCATACTGCATCCATTGCACAAAGTGATTCCACCTGCTCATTTTTAGTGCCAAGTTAAAAATGGCATATTTTGTAGATTGAAGAGCAACTCTTATCTATTTACACAGCTAAAAGGAAAAAGAAGGAAATGTTTTAAGGTTTATACACTTACATTTTTTATTTTTATTTTTTAGCCATCAAACTTGCAGACTTTTCTTAGTTGCTCACTCTTCTGAGTCTAAATATCTGCTGGAGATTTTGACTTTGTGTTCTGTTCATTGTCCTCGAGAATCTGAAGGACAAGCTTGCCTTCAACTCTCACATAGTACAACCCTCATTTGGACAGTTACTAGGTACTATTAAAATCTCCCATAGGGCAGGAACTGGTGATTGCAGCAGTAGACTTGATTATCAGATTTCATCAAAGGGAGCCCAAGGGCAGCGTGGCCGTGGATGCCAGCACTCATGGGGATAGACAGAGAGCAGCAGGAGGAGACCTTGGTTTCCAGAAAGAGCCATAGAAAGAACTCCAGGGAGTGGCTGTGCCCACCGTCTGATGCTTGAATCCTTACATAACCACTCTGAGAAAGGACTTTTGCTTGGATTTTTTTCAGGGATAAGGGAACAGGCTTTCTCCCAGAGTGATCTGCTCTATTTGGAACAGATCTGTCATTGATAGAAAGTTCTTCCTTACGCCTAGCAAAAAATCAGCCCTCTTGACTCTCCACATACTGATCCTAGCTCTGCCTGACCTTTGAGGCTCCAAATAACAAGTCTAATCCATGTGACAGCTTTTAAAGACAGGTTGTGTACCCCTCAAGTTGCTAGGTAGAACCTTCTCAGTGCTTTCAACCATTCCTCATATTAGTTGGTTTCCTACCCCTCTTGACCCTAGTTCTGACCCCTGGATATACCACAGTTTGTTGTTATCCCGTTTATAGCATGCTGCCTGGAAGAGAACACATTATCTGGCAATTCTGAGTTGTGTAATATCTACCCATGTGTAACATCTAGCATGCAGAATGGATGGAGCAGATGTCCACTTACTGGCACGTAGAGTGGATGGAGCCGATGTCCACTTACTAGCATGTGGGATGGATGGAGCCGATGTCCACCCGTGATTCTCTCATGTCCTAATGCAACCTAGAATTGTGTTGGTTTATTTGGTATCTCGGATTATATTATTGTCTTCTGTTGAGCTTATCATCAACCAGAACTCCAAGCAGATTTTTTTTTCTTTTTTCAATATGCATGCAGTTGCTAAGCCACATCTTCCATATCCTGCAGGCTTATTGGACCTTCCATAGATTTCAGCTTCTCCTTGAGCAGTTTTCTTAGCAATATTCTGCAGTGGGTAACTTCAGTTTTTATACACAGCGTAAAGAAGGCTCTTTACAGTGTTTGAGATAAATTGAACATCTGTACCAAGTAGGCAACAGAGTGGTTTCTCGGTTGCTAGGGAAGGATTGGGCAATTTATGAGTCCCTGTATTCCATCCTTTCACCTTCAGTGATATATAGGTGTCAACCTAAAGGAAGAAGCTGAGACACAAAATGCAATTTTTAACAATTTACTTGAACCAAAGTGAGGACAGCTGCCCGGGACACACTTTCAAGTTGCCTGGGGGAGTGCTTCCTTCGACCTTTGTTACCACAGGTTCTTAAAGGCAAAAGCGAACAAGGAGAGGACTGATACAAAGTGATATGACAGGAATTCTCATCAGTTTACAAAAATAGCATGGATTGGTGATGGGCTGTACATTGTTGGACTATAGGCTATGAGTTATGATGTCCAGTGTTAGCATTATATGACTTAGTGGTATCAGTCTAGAACCCACATAGCAAGTGGCTTCAAGAGGTAATTATTTAACTTAAGGCGGGAGAGAGACGTGATTGCTGTCACATTTTAGTGCCTCTCTGGACCTGTAATTTAAAGGGATTCTTCAGATAAAAAGTTTCTTTTCTTTTTCATAAGATTCACTTGGAAGGTTCTGTCTTCAGATGCTTTTGGTATGTTGGGACTAGAAATTAGCAGCTTTTTCTTTTTTTCACCAGAGGCAGGGTCTTACTATGGTGCACAGGCTGGTCTTGAACTCCTGGGCCCAAGTGATCCTCCCACCTCAGCCTCCCCAAATGCTGGGATTACAGGTGTGAGATACTGCACTCAGCTGCTGTTTGCATAAATAATTATGTTCATGGACCCCTAGAATGTTAGTGCTAGAGGGAGCTGAGAGGTATTTTAGTTTACATCCCGTGCTTTTTGCACATTTGAAAATGGTTCAGAGGTACTAAGCAAACTGTTGACAGAGGCAGGCTTGGCGCCTCGGCCTCCTGATATGCCTATAAACTGACTTACGAGCTTATGCCTATATAGCAAGAGGTTTCAATGCTGGTGTTAAGATACTTCAGAGTTTTTTTTTTCTCCCCACCCTCTAATGAGTTTATATGCCCCAGAGCTGTATGGTGTCCTTGAATTCCTCTAGCTCATGAGTAAGTGAGGCTGTCATAGATTTTTAGCCAAGTGGCTCTGGCAGTGAAGCTAGGCAGGGTCCTCTCTGGGATTGCCAGGTCCTTTGCTGGCATTTTGCCAGATACTTCCCTTGTGAGATAGCTTGGGGGTCCTTCCTACATTGCAGTTGGTGAGAGAAAATGTGATCTCCCATGGATCTCTCTGGTGCCAGGCTGGGGTGTTTCCAAAGGAGTCCCCTGGGACTGGACCTAAGGGGAGGCTTCGGCGGAGCACCATCCTGTGGCAGGTGGTGCTGGGTGTCAGGGCAGGGTGGGGTGCTGTGACAGCAGTTGGGAGATCCTGTCTCCTCTCAAGGTAGCTGAGATAGAGTGCCCAGGCTTAGGGTGGGCATCCAGCCCCATGCCGGAGGACAGTCTCACGGGCAAGCAGCTGTGCCAGTCTGCCAAGTGTCGGGAGGGTTTTTGTCATTTTTAATATTAATGTACCATTTTGTTGCCACTTGGTTCTCGAAGAGCAGGAAGTTGACTCTTCCCTGTGCTGTAATGCTCTCTCATAGCAACTGGCACTCTATAGAGTAGATGTTTGCAGATTCAGACAGGGGTCAGGAGATAACGTTTTCTGCTTGGCACTACCTAGCTGTCGCAAGGCAGGTTACTTCACGTTTAAGGTGATTATTGACTGATTCTTCATCTTTAAAGTGGGGCTTAGCGTGACCTGTGAAGGCTCATTTAGCAATGGTCTCTAGGATTCTAGGGGCCTACGTCACTCCCAAGATGTGTCCTTATTGTGTATCTTAAAGAAGCCCTTGCTCTTCTCTTTTGTGTAGTATTAATAGTATTTCTGAGTAAATCCACCCAGGGGACACCACTCTCACCATCCTCCCAACACATTGAAAGGAGAATTTTTTTCTCTCACCATTTTAAAAATGAGCACATCTATAAAAATAAAAAGGAAGAAGGGTTGTGGATGGGAAATGTTGAGACAAGGGCCAGGGTGAGCACCCTTCAGGTTCCTGGTTTTCCTCTGACCTGCTTTCAGCTGCCATTTCTGGGTACTCAGGTTGGCAGCAAGAAAGGAGTCCCAGGGTCAGGGTATAAGAGTTAACTGGTGGCCTCCAAAGAGTATAGGATCAGCCTGTGGCCACAGCAAGGAGAAAGAGAACGGCACGTGTAGCTCTGGGATTTGGTGGGAGTTTGAGCAGAATTGGATGATCCAGAGGGGATTTCTGTTTTCTTTGTTTTTTTGTTTTTTTTTGAAATGGGGTTTCACTCTTGTCATCCAGGCTAGAGTGCTGTGGTGCCATCTCGGCTCACCACAACCTCCACCTCCCAGTTTCAAGCGATTCTCCTGCCTCAGCCTCCTGAGTAGCTGGGATTACAGGCATGCACCACCACGCCTGGCTAATTTTGTATTTTTAGTAGAGACAGGGTTTCTCCATGTTAGTCAGGCTGGTCTCGATCTCCGGACCTCAGGTGATCCACCCATCTCGGCCTCCCAAAGTGCTGGGGTTACAGGCGTGAGCCACCGCGCCTGGCCCAGAGGGGATTTCTTGAGTGAAACGTGTTCTGTATTGAAGGCAGAGGAAAAATAGTATACAATGAGAAATAGAGAAATACCCAGATTTCCATCCCCCCACGAGCTTGTGCATATATATATATATATATAAATCGAACTATTGCACAAGGTCCAAGAAATTAGCTCAGAGAAAGGAGTCAATAATCCTGACCTACGGAATGGGGAATGCTTCCAGGAAGCACTTCCCTTTCATTTTCGCCCACTCCTCCCAAGCAGTGCCTCACTTCTGCCTTGTCTAGCTGTACTCTGGAAAATTGAGAAATTGATGAGTGTAGCACCGAGTATACCAATGGGAAGGATGGGAGTCAGAAGTCAAGTAAACTCAGCCCGCCCCTGTGTACTTTGCACTTTTCCATTTCCCTGGGTACCAGGCACTTTCATACTTAATCCATAGTGCAGCTGTCACAGTGAGCAACTCCGACAATGACAGCTTCTACCCCAGAGGCCATCGCAGACATGGAGCTAAAGGCTCCAGCTGCGGGAGGTCTTAATGCTGGCCCTGTCTCCCCAGCTGCCATGTCCACGCAGAGACTTCGGAATGAAGACTACCACGACTATAGCTCCACGGACGTGAGCCCCGAGGAGAGCCCGTCGGAAGGCCTCAACAACCTCTCCTCCCCGGGCTCCTACCAGCGCTTTGGTCAAAGCAACAGCACAACGTGAGTAGCTGCTACCTTTTCCTCTCCCAGGTGGGATTCGTGTTCCTAAATCTCCCTTGGACTTATTTTTCCTCCCCAGTTTCATCAGTCCTCCACTTTACAGATGAAGGTCAGCAATGAAGAGATTGGGCGAGCGACTGCGCTGAGATTTGCCTTCCTGGGCTGCCACTCTCTAGGCAGTTTCTTATTCTTTGTTCCTTTCAGCTGTGTTGGCCCCACAAGGCTGGTGCCAAGTAAGAGCTTGGACTTAGGAAAAGCATCTACAGAGGACATTCTTTTAATTTAGAACTGTGTCATCTGTGCTAGAACCCCAAATAATCTCCAAGCATAATCGGAAGCTTCCTTTGCAAAGTCTCCCCCTGACTTCTGCCTCATCACCAAATCACTATTTGTTTAACTGAAGAAGTGGGAAGAGAGAATTAACTTCTGCGCTTAAAAAATTCAGGGTTGATAGGAAAGGAAAGATAGACTTTGCATTCTCCAAAGAGGGCTTACATCTTGTCTCCAGAAACTGGAACCCCAGACTCATCTGGGCTGAGTTTGGCCCTCTTCAGGTCTCACTTGCCCCAAATGTAAGGAAAACTTGAGGACTCCACTGTGAAGCTATGCTGGCTATGTGGGGCTCACCGCTTGAATTAGAAAATTCAGAGGAAGTTTTGCTATTCCATTGAGTTTCCCAGCTATGCCTGATCTCAGCAGACTTCTGACATTTCTCTGTGTCCCAGCATCTCAGCTTTTGCAGCCCTTCCGTTTATTCCTCAAACTTAGCTATCAGCCTTTCTGTGTTTCCTTGTGGATTGAGTGTGACTTACTGAGAGATCCTTCATGTCCTAGACTTGGGCCATTCCTGATGACTGCCCAAGTGGACCATGGAAGCTTCTCCTGGAGCTCATCACTGGAGAAGCTCCCTCTGCGTGCACTGTCTCCTGGTACAGGGCATTTTCTCTTGTGAACTGGGGTGGAACTAGAAGATGTGGTCTGTCCACATTCCCGGCCCATCACCACTACCAGCTGATTTCCATGCCCCAGGCTGGAAGTACTCAACCAGTCCTCTAAGATTCGGTTTCTGTGGCTTATTTCTCAGGGGTATGTTTTTGTAGATTCCCCATTAGCCTGCAGTGGGAGTTAGCTGGTGGGAGATTGCCTAGAGCACAGCTGGCAGCAGTGTGGATCACCCTGCCCCTCTTTCCTCCAACCTTATCAGCATTGGCAGCCCCCATGCAGAAGCAGCTCCACACACAGCCAATGGCATGTGATGGCTTCCCTTCAGAGGTCATGCTCGTTATCATAAGATACTTTTAAGCTTCCCTCTCTGTAGTTTCCTTTGCAATTTTTGCTCCTTTTTGATCTCAGATATCAACTTGTCTAAGCAATACTTACCAGATGGGATCTGGATTTTTATTTTTAGAGAGACCTCTCTGAAGCTCAAAACCTACCAACTCGCAACTGTAGGATAGTAGCTCATAGGTTGTGGACATGTGAAAGCTGATGCATGCCTGTTAGCTATTCTGAATATATCTTTTATCTCTACATCATGTTATAATTAACGGCCAATTCAAAATATGTCCTTGTTTCTTGGAAATCGAACAAATCAGATGACTTCCTCAAGCTTGTATTGTGACATTTTCCAGGATACACTTTGTTCCAAGGTTCCCTTCCTGCCCTGATTTTGTGATACAATGTAGGTGAGGAGGAAAGCCCATCTGTAGTTGATGGCAGGTATTACAGTCCCATTACAGGTGGTACAAGATAAAGTAATTTGCTAGAGCTTAGAGGACTGGTTGAGTACTTCCAGCCTGGGGCATAGGATCCACGCAAGCATTTTTGTAGAAAACATGCCAGGTATGATTAAGGTAGAGGTTGATTTGGAGGACCTTCTTTACCTAAATTAATCTTTTAATAGGTAGGAAGTATTAGGGACAAGTTTTTGAGCTGGATTCCTTTTATATTTCTGCTTTGCCCCACCCTTTTATCTAGTTTGCCAAGGAACAAAATACATGGAAGTACTTCTGCACCTACTGCACATATGCATGCACACACCTGGCTCTTCTAGAAGTCGAGGGCTCAGTAAAAACCCCTAGTTAGGGGGTGCAAATAGGAACCCCAGACACTTCCATGAGTTTCATGAGTTATTTCCTTTTATTTTTTTGAGATAGGGTCTTGCTCTGTTTTCCAGGCTGGAGTGCAGTGGCACAGTCATGGCTCACTGCAACCTCCGTCTCGTGAGCTCAAGTGATCCTCCCACCTTAGCTTCCTAAGTAGCTGGGACTACAGGCATGCACCTGGCTACCTGTTGTATTTTTTTTTTTTTTTCTTTGTAGAGATAGGGTTTTGCTATGTTGCCCATTTGGTCTTGAACTCCTGGACTCAAGTGATCCACCCGCCTTAGCCTCCCAAAGTGCTGGGATTATAGGCGTGAGCGCCATGCCCGACCTGTGAGTTATTTCTTAGTGTGTTCAGTGAGATTATTTACTAACACTTGATGTTGTCAAGCTATTGACTGCTTTGAAGACAGCCTCATTTTATGCTGTTGGGAAAATTTTTCTTCTTGTTGCGCCTCTGAGTTCCATTATATATATCAGTCCTCCGTGCTTCTTCCCCATGCAGACTGAAACCAGCAGACTGAAACTGGTTATCTAAAGGTGAGCTGGAGTAGTCATTTGCATAATGTGGTCTGCACACTTTTTGGACTTGCCAAGACCATTTCAAGAAGTCTATGAGGCTAAACTATCTTCACAATAATACTAAGATGTTATCTGCCTTTTCACTTGTGGATATTTGCACTTATAATGTAGAAGCAATGGTGGGTAAAATTTCACTGTAGAATGAATCAAAGCAGTGGCACCAAATTACACTAGTTGTCATTGTATTTTTCACTGCCACACATACGCAAAAAAAAAAAGCCCTTTGCACTTAAGAATGTCTTTGATGAAACAGTAGGATTACTAACATTTAAACACTTGAGAACCTTCGGTATAGGTCTTTAATATTCTGTGTGGCAAAATGGGAAGTATGCATGAAGTACTTCTGTGAGTACCAAAATATGTTACTTGTCTCAAGGCAAAGACTTTAAGTGATTGTTTGAGTTGTCAACCAAACTTGCTTTTTTTTTCATAGAACTAGAAAGAACAACTAACAAACTGTAGGTCATTCAGACCTGAGTACTTGTAAGACATTTTCTTGAAAATGAAAGAAATCAGCTCATTACCTCAAGGAAAATAATAGACAATACATATCTCTCGCTCAGAATAAAATTCAAACTTTCAAGCAAAATTAGGGAAAAAAAAACTTGTATCCAGTGCCATGAGCCTGATAGCCCCTCTACTTGAAGACTTTTCTGATGAGATAAGTGGTGATATTAACAAATGTGACTTTTTGGTATTATTGATCTATAATGAAGATGTTAGAGTTGGAAGATCTGTATAAACTCAACCAAAGTATGATGTTAGGAATTCTGTGTGGGTAAAAGATCCATTGAAAGAGCAAGATCACCAATGGATTTTTCTTTTTTTTTCTTTTTTTGAGACAGAATCTTGTGCTGTTGCCCAGGCTGGAGTGCAGTGGCACAATCTTGGCTCACTGCAACCCCTGCCTCCCAGGTTCAAGCGATTCTCCTGCCTCAGCCTCCCAAGTAGCTGGGATTATAGACAGGGGCCACCACGCCCAGCTAATTTTTGTAGTTTTAATAGAAACGACATTTCACTATGTTGGCCAGGCCAGTCTCGAACTCCTGACCTCAGGTGATCCACCCTTCTTGGCCCCTCAAAGTGCTGGGATTACAAATGTGAGCCACTGTGCCCAGACCACATTGCAGGTAACCTCTAAAACATTAGCATGTGTTGCATTTTGGAGAAGTGTCAAAGAAAAATTGCCATAATTGTCTGTGGAGACCATTAAAATACTCCTCCTTTTCCAACTGCATGGCTATGAGAAAATAAACTTTTCTCATGAATTTCAACAACAACATATAACAGTAGAGTCAGCGTAGAAGTAGGTAGTCCAGCTGTCTTCTGTTGAGTGAGATACTAAAGAGATTTGGGGGGAAAGAAAAAGACAGTGCCATTCTTATCACATTTTCTTTTTTGGAAAATAGGGTTCTTTTTCATTAAAAAATGATTTGTATTAACATGCAATGAACCTACTGTTGTTTTTTAATTAAATATTTTAAAATTTTTCTCAGTTTTAATTTTTATTATAGTATAGATCAGCAGATGTAATCCACATCAGCTAAAGCTATTTGGCATCTTCAGTGATTTATCAGAGAATAAAGGGGTCCTGAGACCAAAAAGTCTAAGAATGAGTGATGGAGCATGAATGGAAGTACAGAGATTGGCTAGGCTTCTGCCTTCCCTTTTCAGAAAGATAGTCCTCCCTTGTAGTTAAGACTTCACTGTTCGTGAAGTTGATTTTGTGCTTTTCACACAGTACTGGGTAATCCCAGCTTGGGGCCAGCTATTAAAAATAGTAATTTTGGTCAATTGCTTGGAGTCCTGGTATTTCAGAGCTGAAGGGATCGTGGAGATCATTTTGTCCTAGTCTGGTTCCCTCACCATACAGATGAGACAGCAGGCCCAGGAAGGGAGGGGAGGAATTGTCATATGAAGGTGATGGCAGAGCTAGGGCGAGGGACCTAGTATCTCATGCTAGCCAGCTCAGAGGCATTTTGGGGAGGTCTCTGGTAGGTAGGTGGGTTTGATACAGTGCTTACCTTTGCCCTTAAGTGGATTAAACATTTGTCAAGATAGAAATTTACTGAACCCATTATCTTGCAGCCACAGGATACTGATAATGCATTTACTGTAGACACGTGTAATGCTTAAGCTGTTTCCTCAGGACGTCTTAACCTCTTCTCATGTGGAAGCAAAGTAGTTTCCTTGGTCTTTCTTGAAAAAGATGGGGACACTAGGAAGATCAGGAGATTTTTTCCCTCAGGGTAAAAGGAGAAAGGTTAAAGTGAAGTTCTTTTCCAGGGGGTGTAGATGGGTCTTATTCATGGCCTATATGAGTAACAAGTGTTACTTGCTTTGAGTTTCTAGTGGATTGCAGATCTGAAGAAATGCATGTCAACATCAGTTTTGAGGGGTTTAGGTTACATGTTCTGTAGAACCACAGACAGCGCCAGGGGCCAAATCCTAAGTGATTTGGGGCAGAAATACTGTATTTGACCTGTTTCCTATCCTTCTGGAGGTAACAATGGATAGAAACTGAAGACATGACCACCCCTCTTGTCTTCAGCATAGTAGGAAGACAAGGAACCCCTTGGATGAGTTCCTATTCCCTGCAGAAAAAAGAGAAACTTCCTGCCTCTGTCCTCACCCTCACCCTAACTCGAATGGCAGCTAAACCCAACTACTCCTTCTGATTCCCATCCCAGGTCTCTCTCAAGGGTGCTGTTCCGAAGCCCTTCTCTTTGCCAGTGGTGTCTTTTTCCCCAGAAGCACATTTGCAGCTCCTGCCTGTGCTGCTGGGCTCAGCTCGGGTCTCTTCTGTACAAAGCCTCACCTGCCTCCCTTCTCCCTGGTCTCTGTTCTTGGGTTTTTCTTTGTTTTCCTTTTTTTGAGACGGAGTCTTACTCTGTCACCTGGGCTGGAGTGCAGTGGTGCGATCTTGGCTCACTGCAACCTCTGCCTCCTGGGTTCAAGCAATTCTCCTGCCTCAGCCTCCCAAGTGGCTGTGATTATAGGTGCCTGCCACTACACCCAGCTAATTTTTTGTATTTTTAGTAGAGACGGGGTTTCACCATGTTGTCCAGGCTGGTCCTGAAGGCCTGACCTCGTGATCCACCCACCTTGGCCTCCCAAAGTACTGAGATTACAGCCGTGAGCCACTGTGCCCAGCTGCTGGGTTTTTCTTAAAGACAACAATCTATCTATTTTTGGTGGTGATTAATGTGTTCCCTTATTTTCCCCAAGACATTATTTCTGGAGGCTGAGATCCATACCAGATTCATAATTATTTTCACCACTGCAGTTAACACAATGCTTTATATGTGGTAGATGGCATTTGTTGAGTGAAAAAAATGAATGAGGAAGTGTGAGAAGCTTTACCATTGCAGCTTGAAGGGGACAGTTTGTACAAATCTGCCCTCACAGCAGAAGAGTAAACTAGGTGACTATCTGAAAGGGCTTCTCTGATCCTAGGACTCTATGGCATTTGACTTTTTTTTTTTTTTTTTTTTTTTTTGAGATGGAGTCTTGCTCTGTTGCCCAGGCTGGAGTGCAATGGTACGATCTCGGCTCACTGCAACCTTCGTCTCTCGGATTCAAGCAATTCTCTTACCTCAGCTTCCTGAGTAGCTGGGAGTACAGGTGCCTGCCACCACGCCCAGCTAATTTTTGTATTTTTAGTAGAGACAGGGTTTCACCATGTTGGCCAGGATGGTCTCAATCTCTTGACCTCCTGATCTGCCCACGTCAGCCTCCCACAGTGCTGGGATTACAGGCATGAGCCACTGCACCTGGCCTGACTTTTTCTTGTTTTTTTTTAAATACAAAGTGTATCAGGGACTTCTGGCCTCTGATGGTATGGTGTGACTTTTACGGTATTCACTTTGTATCTTTCTGTTACAGGGTTTGGGGCTTCTATTTTTTTTTTTTTTTTAATTTCCTCTGTTCTCTCACCAGTGTTTGTCCATAATAGTTTGGTTTGTCATCCTCTGTTGCAGTTTTGGGGTCTGAGTCTTTTGTTTTTTTTGAGATGAAGTCTCCCTCTGTTGCCTAGGCTGGAATACAGTGGTGCAATCCTGACTCACTGCAACCTCTGCCTCCCGGGTTCAAGTGATTCTCCTACCTTAACCTCCTGAGAAGCTGGGATTACAGGTGCATGCCTCCATGCCTGGCTAATTTTTGTATTTTTAGTAGAGACAGGGTTTCGCCTTGTTGGCCAGGCTGGTCTTGAACTCCTGACCTCAGGTGATCCACTGCTTCGGCCTCCCAAAGTGGTGGGATTATAGGTATAAGCCACTGCACCCAGCCAGGTCTGAGCCTTTACAATGGTCAGTTCAGTGGTTAGAACCAGACCCAAATATACTTGGAAAAGATAGAGTGTCTGGAGAGAGTTGGAGCAGGCAGTCAGTTGGAGCACCCCTCTGGTCTAATCTCTGAGAGAAGGGATTCTCAGAAATGTCACAGAGAGTGAGGACTTACAGCACAGTGGATAAGAGGGGGAGCTCTGGAGTCAGACTGCCCAGATTTGAATCCTGCCCCAGCCCTTTACTAGCTGTGTGACCTTGGGCAAACTGCTTGATCATCTATAAAATAAAATCTTACAAGATTGTTGTGGAAATAAAATAAGATAATGCATATAAAGCACTGAGATCCTAACAAAAGTTAACTGTCATGGTTATCATTTCTTTGGCTGTCTTCCATTTCAGATGGTTCCAGACCTTGATCCACCTGTTAAAAGGCAACATTGGCACAGGACTCCTGGGGCTCCCTCTGGCAGTGAAAAATGCAGGCATCATGGTAAGGCTCTGCATCAGTAGAGGGGAGTGGTGACAAATTTTAGGAGATAGCTTTTTGTTGTTGTTAAAATGTACTTGCTTTAAAACATTTTAAATAGAGAAGCATTTTTAAAAAATTCAGTTGACAGCAGAATTCAGACATTCATTCACCTAAAGATATTCATTGAGAGTGTTCTGTGTGTTAGGCACCGTTCTAAGCTCTTAGAATACATCAGTGAATTAAAGATTCCTGCCCTCATGGAGCTTACTTCATGGTGGAGAGGATGTACTGAGATGGCTCGAGCAGTTTCTGTCAATAATATGAACT